>NC_057797.1:562282669-562283272 GCF_018294505.1 Triticum aestivum | reverse complement strand
CTGGAGCGAGGCAGGAGGCGGTGGATGAACAAGACCCCGTTTCGACTGCAGGCACTCCAACCCAAGCCTGTTTCCTCCCTTTTGCGGTACACCACACCCCTCCCGATCAACAGGACCCCGTTTCGACCGTAGGCACTCGAACACAAGTCCATTTCCTCCATTTTGCGGTATGCCAGATCCCTCCCGATGAACAGGATCTCGTTTCGACCATGGCCGGTCGAACAGAAGGTCATTTCCTCCGTTCTGCGGTATGCCAGACCCCGTTTCGGCTGTTTCGTCCAAGCCGGTTGGCTGCCGTTGAACATGACGCATTCCGACCCAGTCGGTTCCCTCTTGATGAACAGGACGTTGTTTCCTTGTTCCGACCCAGCTGTTGGGGAACACAGTAATTTCAAAAAAAATCCCTACGCACACGCAAGATCTATCTAGGTGATGTATAGCAACAAGAGGGAAGAGTGTTGTCCACGTACCCTCGTAGACCGAAAGCGTAAGCGTTATGACAACGCGGTTGATGAGTCGTACGTCTTCGCGATCTGACCGATCCTAGCACCGAAGGTACGACACCTCCGCGGTCTGCACACGTTCAGCTTGGTGACGTCCCAC
>NC_057797.1:562280026-562282577 GCF_018294505.1 Triticum aestivum | reverse complement strand
ATCTCTAGATCCAGCTGAGGCCGAGGGAGAGTTTCGTCAGCACGACGGCATGATGATGGTGATGATGAAGTTACCGACGCAGGGCTTCGCCTAAGCACTACAACGATATGACCGAGGTGGAAATCTATGGAGGGGGGCACCGCACACGGCTAAACAATCAACTTGTGTGTTCTAGGGTGCCCCCTGCCCCCGTATATAAAGGAGCAAGGGGGAGGCTGGCTGGCCCTATAGGGGCGCGCCCCAAGTAGGATTCCTACTAGGAATAGGAATCCTATTCCTAGTAGGTTTCCAACAAGGATAGAGGGGGAGGAAGGAGAGGGAGAGAGGGAGAAGGAAAGGGGGGGTGCCGCCCCCCTTCCCTAGTACAATTCAGACCCAAGGGGGAGGGGGCGCGCGGCCTGCCCTAGCCACTCCTCTCTCTCTCCATTAAGGCCCATGAGGCCCATTAGTTCCCCCAGGGGGTTCCGGTAACCCTCCGGCACTCCCGTTTTATCCGAAACTTCTCCGGAACATTTTCGGTGTCCGAATATATTCATCCAATATATCAATCTTTATGTCTCGACCATTTCGAGACTCCTCGTCATGTCTATGATCACATCTGGGACTCCGAACTACCTTCGGTACATCAAAACACATAAACTCATAATACCGATCGTCATCGAACGTTAAGCGTGCGGACCCTATGGGTTCGAGAACTATGTAGACATGACCGAGACTCAATTCCGGTCAATAACCAATAACGGAACCTAGATGCTCATATTGGTTCCTACATATTCTACAAAGATCTTTATCGGTCAAACCGCATAACAACATACGTTGTTCCCTTTGTCATCGGTATGTTACTTGCCCGAGATTCGATCGTCGGTATCTCAATACCTAGTTCAATCTCGTTACCGGCAAGTCTCTTTACTTGTTCCGTAATGCAACATCCCGTAACTAACTCATTAGTCACATTGTTTGCAAGGCTTGTAGTGATGTGCATTACCGAGAGGGCCCAGAGATACCTCTCCGATACATGGAGTGACAAATCCTAATCTCGATATATGCCAATTCAACAAACACCATCGGAGACACCTGTAGAGCATCTTTATAGTCACTCAGATACGTTGTGATGTTTGATAGCACACTAAGTGTTCCTCCAGTATTCGGGAGTTGCATAATCTCATAGTCATAGGAACATGTATAAGTTATGAAGAAAGCAATAGCAACAAACTAAACGATCATTGTGCCAAGCTAACGGATGGGTCAAGTCAATCACATCATTCTCTAGTGATGTGATCCCATTAATCAAATGACAACGTATGTCTATGGTTAGGAAACTTAACCATCTTTGATTAACGAGCTAGTCAAGTAGAGACATACTAGTGACACTCAGTTTATCTATTGTATTCACACATGTACTGAGTTTCCGGTTAATACAATTCTAGCATGAATAATAAACATTTATCATGATATAAGGAAATATAAATAACAACTTTATTATTGCCTCTAGGGCATATTTCCTTCAGTCTCCCACTTGCACTAGAGTCAATAATCTAGATTACACAATAATGATTCTAACACTCATGGAGTCTTGGTGCTGATCATGTTTTGCTCTTGAGAGAGGCTTAGTCAACGGGTCTGCAACATTCATATCCGTATGTATCTTGCAAATCTCGATGTCTCCCTCCTTGACTTGATCGCGGATGGAATTGAAGCGTCTCTTGATGTGTTTAGTTCTCTTGTGAAATCTGGATTCCTTTGCCAAGGCAATTGCACCAGTATTGTTACAAAAGATTTCCATTGGACCCGATGCACTAGGTATGACACCTAGATCGGATATGAACTCCTTCATCTAGACTCCTTCATTTGCTGCTTCCGAAGCAACTATGTACTCCGCTTCACACGTAGATCCCACCATGATGCTCTTCTTGGAACTGCACCAACTGACAACTCCACCATTCAATAAAAATACGTATCTGGTTTGTGACTTAGAGTCATCCGAATCAGTGTCAAAGCTTGCATCGACGTAACCGTTTACGACGAGCTCTTTGTCACCTCCATAAACGAGAAACATAGCCTTAGTCCTTTTCAGGTATTTCAGGATGTTCTTGACCGCTATCCAGTGATCCACTCCTGGATTACTTTGGTACCTCCCTGCTAAACTAATATCAAGGCACACATCAGGTCTGGTACACATCATTGCATACATGATAGAACATATGGCTGAAGCATAGGGAATGACTTTCATTTTCTCTCTATCTTCTGAAGTGGTCGGGCATCGAGTCTGACTCAACTTCACACCTTGTAACACAGGCAAGAACCCTTTCTTTGCTTGATCCATAGATCTTGATGCCCAATATATAAGCAGCTTCACCGAGGTCTTTCATTAAAAAAATTCTTATTCAAGTATCCTTTTATGATATTTAGAATTTCAGTATCATTTCCGATCAGCAATATGTCATCCACATATAATATCCGAAATGCTACAGAGCTCCCACTCACTTTCTTGTAAATACAGGCTTCTCCAAAACTCTGTATAAAACCATATGCTTTGATTACACTATCAAAG
>NC_057797.1:562277335-562278697 GCF_018294505.1 Triticum aestivum | reverse complement strand
CATGCAAAATACTATCAGGTACTAAGTTCATGATAAATTAAAGTTCAATTAATCATATTACTTAAGACCTCCCACTTAGATAGACATCCCTCTAATCACCTAAGTGATCACGTGATCCATATCAACTAAACCATGTCCGATCATCATGTGAGATGGAGTACTTTTCAATGGTGAACATCACTATGTTGATCATATACTATATGATTCACGCTCGTCCTTTCGGTCTCAGTGTTCTGAGGCCATATCTGCATATGCTAGGCTCATCAAGTTTAACCCGAGTATTCTGCGTGTGCAAAACTGGCTTGCACCCATTGTATGTTAACATAGAGCTTATCACACTCGATCATCACGTGATGTCTCGACACGATGAAATGTAGCAACGGTGCATACTCAGGGAGAATACTTGTACCTTGAAATTTAGTGAGAGATGATCTTATAATGCTACCGCTGAACTAAGCAAAATAAGATGCATAAAGGATAAACATCACATGCAATCAAATATAAGTGATATGATATGGCCATCATCATCTTGTGCCTTTGATCTCCATCTCCAAAGCACCGTCATGATCACCATCGTCACCGGCTTGACACCTTGATCTCCATCGAAGCATCGTTGTCGTCTCGCCAACTATTGCTTCTACGACTATCTCTAGCGCTTAGTGATAAAGTAAAGCAATTACATGGCGATTGCATTTCATACAATAAAGAGACAACCATATGGCTCCTGCCAGTTGCCGATAACTGTGTTACAAAACATGATCATCTCATACAACAATTTATATAATCACGTCTTGACCATATCACATCACAACATGCCCTGCAAAAACAAGTTAGACATCCTCTACTTTGTTGTTGCAAGTTTTACGTGGCTGCTACGGGCCTCTAGCAAGAAGCATTCTTACCTACGCATCAAAACCACAACGTAGTATAGTGATTGCTTTTTGATCTTCAGAAAGAACCATGTTCATTGAAACCGATTCAACTAAAGTTGGAGAAACAGACACCCACTAGCCACCTGTGTGTGAAGCACGTCAATAGAACCAGTCTCGCGTAAGCGTACGCGTAATGTCGGTCTGAGCCGTGTCATCCAACAATACCGTTGAATCAAGAATCAACTAGTGACGGCAAGCAATATGTATATACTCACGCCCACAACTCCTTTGTGCTCTACTCGTGCATATAACATCTACGCATAGACCTGGCTCAGATGCCAGTGTTGGGGAACACAGTAATTTCAAAAAAAATTACCTACGCACACACAAGATCTATCTAGGTGATGTATAGCAACAAGAGGGGAGAGTGTTGTCCACGTACCCTCGTAGACCGAAAGCGGAAGCGTTATGACAAAGCGGTTGATGTAGT
>NC_057797.1:562268278-562277325 GCF_018294505.1 Triticum aestivum | reverse complement strand
GTACGTCTTCACGATCCGACCGATCCTAGCACCGAAGGTACGACACCTTCACGATCTGCACATGTTTAGCTCGGTGACGTCCCACGATCTCTAGATCTAGCTGAGGTCGAGGGGGAGTTTCCTCGGGACGACGGTGTGATGACGGTGATGAAGTTACCGACGCAGGGCTTCGCCTAAGCACTACAACGATATGACCGAGGTGGAAATCTGTGGAGGGGGCACCGCACATGGCTAAACAATCAACTTGTGTGTTCTAGGGTGCCCCTGCCCCCGTATATAAAGGAGCAAGGGGGAGGCCGGCCGGCCCTATAGGGGCGCGCCCCAAGTAGGATTCGTACTAGGAATAGGAATCCTATTCCTAGTAGGTTTCCAACAAGGAATAGAGGGGGGAGGAAGGAGAGGGAGAGATGGAGAAGGAAAGGGGGGGCACCGCCCCCCTTCCCTAGTCCAATTCAGACCCAAGGGGGAGGGGGCGCACGTCCTGCCCTAGCCGCCCCTCTCTCTCTCCATTAAGGCCCATGAGGCCCATTAGTTCCCCCGGGGGGTTCCGGTAACCGTCTGGCACTTCGGTTTTATCCAAAAATTCTCCAGAACATTTCTGGTGTCCGAATATTGTCGTCCAATATATCAATCTTTATGTCTCGAACATTTTGAGACTCCTCGTCATGTCCGTGATCACATCCGGGACTCTGAACTACCTTCGGTACATCAAAACACATAAACTCATAATACCGATCGTCATTGAACGTTAAGCGTGCGGACCCTACGGGTTCGAGAACTATGTAGACATGACCGAGACTCACTTCTGGTCAATAACCAATAGCGGAACCTGGATGCTCATATTGGTTCCTACATATTCTACGAAGATCTTTATCGGTCAAACCGCATAACAACATAAGTTGTTCCCTTTGTCGTCGGTATGTTACTTGCCCGAGATTCGATTGTCGGTATATCAATACCTAGTTCAATCTCGTTACCGGCAAGTCTCTACTCGTTTCGTAATGCAACATCCCATAACTAAATCATTAGTCACATTGCTTGCAAGGCTTATAGTGATGTGCATTACCGAGAGGGCCCAGAGATACCTCTTCGATACACAGAGTGACAAATCCTAATCTCGATCTATGCCAACTCAACAAACACCACCGGAGACACCTGTGGAGCATCTTTATAGTCACCCGGTTATGTTGTGACGTTTGATAGCACACTAAGTGTTCCTCCGGTATTCGGGAGTTGCATAATCTCATAGTCATAGGAACATGTATAAGTTATGAAGAAAGCAATAGCAACAAACTAAACGATCATCGTGCTAAGCTAACGGATGGGTCAAGTCAATCACATCATTCTCTAATGATGTGACCCCATTAATCAAATGAGAACTTATGTCTATGGTTAGGAAACTTAACAATCTTTGATTAACAAGCTAGTCAAGTAGAGGCATACTGGTGACACTCAGTTTGTCTATGTATTCACACATGTACTAAGTTTCCGGTTAATACAATTCTAGCATGAATAATAAACATTTATCATGATATAAGGAAATATAAATAACAACTTTATTATTGCCTCTAGGGCCTATTTCCATCACCAGATGGTTCGCTGCTCGATGAACAGGACGCCGTTGCTGCCGTTTGTTGCCTCTCCATGTACACAAGCCCTGACCGTCCATATATATGCGCCAGTACGTGCTTGAGACCCCGCCCGTATGTACGTACGTGCCGTATTTTTTGCCCTATGGCTGTACGTACGTGTACAAGACGGGACTGCGTGAACTGCTATGTTGTGTGCTCTACAACGACACGTGCCGCTACTTACTCGGCCACGGTTCATACTTGCAAAGAGAACGATCAACCAGTATGTATGTACATGTTCGCGACTAGACATACAACGCTACGTATGCTTTGACCGGGTGGGTCCTAGCAGTCAGGGAGGATAAGGACACACTTCCTTGCGTGCGAAGATATAGCTGCTCGGTCCCAGCTGTCACGGGGAGGAATCGTTTTTATTTTACGAGTAATTTTTTTCGAGAGTACACCAAAGGCGTACCATAGCTTTATAGAAGAGAAGTGTAATTACAAGATTGTGTCCTAGGTGCTAACACGAAGGATGTTACAACACACGTGACACCAACGCCTCACTATACTAGACTAACTTCTCACAAAACATTGTAGTCCTCCTACGCCCACCCTGCCATCTTCCACTCGACAATTTCATCTAGGATCATGAATGGAAGGTCGAACATAGTCTTCTGCTCATTGGCCCTGTTGAATACTCTCGCGTTCCTCTGCTTCCAGAAGGTCCATGCTATTGCCGTCACCATCGTGTCAAAACCTCTCCGGTCAGCCCCAATGAAACCCGTGCGCGCAGCGAGCCACCGCCCCATGAACTCGTCCGCCTCTAGTGGCCCTTGTATGTTAATGTGAAGAAGGTCGAACACTCTGTGCCACACCTCCTGAGCATTGGTGCAGTTTGCCAGGATGTGTTCCACATTGTCCTCCGCCTGCAAGCACGTATAGCAAGCCGACGGTTGGTCCTGTAACCCGTGCCTGGCTCTCCTATCCGACGTCCACAATCTGTTCTGTAAAGCAATCCATATGAATAGCTTGCATTTGAGCGGTGCCCGGCTTCTCCAAGTGCAATCCGCAGTGGGGGATCTGGTAAGCGCGTCATCGTGAGCGGCCAAGTGAAGTTGTATGGTTGATCCGGATCCCTCGCCGCCATGTTAATCGCATGAGCAAGATGCATGAGCTATATGAGGGCCGTGAAGGAGGTGTTTGCCTCAAAGTCCCGCGTCCAGCTAGCGCCATCAAGTGCTTGACGCACCATGCGTCTATTTGCCATCCTGGCCATGACCAAGGCGACCAACAATGGTGTAATGTCCACTGCCGCCACTCCGTGAATCCACCTGTCCTTCCAGAAAAGCACCCGCTCGCCCGAACCTACTCTAATGTTGACCAAAGTGTCAAACACCTCTTTAGCATCATCATCCTTCATCAATGGCAGTCCTTGCCATGGGCGTTGGCCATCGGTCCTCTTGAGCCATTCCCATCTTACTCTAAGCGCAATCGCATGACACTTGAGGTTCTTGATGCCCAACCCACCAAAGATTTTAGGTCGATAAATTTTATCCCATGCTACCAGGCACTGCCCGCCGTTGCACTTGTCCTTGCCGGCCCAGAAAAAGGATCTCATCCACTTGTTCATATCCTCTAGAACCCACTCCGGTGCCTCCGTGATCATAAGATGGTGCACCGACCCAGCCGCAACGATGGATTGCACCAGGATTAATCTTCCGGGCCTCTGGATCAGCCCCCTCTGCCACCCAGGCAAGCAATGCCTCACCTTGTCCAACATGGGTTGCCAGTTGATGACCCACAAGTGTAGGGGATCTATCGTAGCCTTTTCGATAAGTAAGAGTGTCGAACCCAACGAGGAGCAGCAGGAAATGATAAGCGGTTTTCAGCAAGGTATTCTCTGCAAGCACTGAAATTGTCGGTAACAGATAGTTTTGTGATAAGATAAATTGTAACGAGCAACAAGTAATAAAAGTAAATAAGGTGCAGCAAGATGGCCCAATCCTTTTTGTAGCAAAGGACAAGCCTGGACAAACTCTTATATGAAGGAAAGCGCTCCCGAGGACACATGGGAATTATCGTCAAGCTAGTTTTCATCACGCTCATATGATTCGTGTTCGGTACTTTGATAATTTGATATGTGAGTGGACCGGTGCTTGTGTGCTGTCCTTACTTGGACAAGAATCACACTTATGATTAACCCCTATTGCAAGCATCCACAACTACAACAAAAGTATTAAGGTAAACCTAACCATAGCATGAAACATATGGATCCAAATCAGCCCCTTATGAAGCAACGCATAAACTAGGGTTTAAGCTTCTGTCACTCTAGCAACCCATCATCTACTTATTACTTCCCAATGCCTTACTCTAGGCCCAAAAATGGTGAAGTGTCATGTAGTTGACGTTCACATAACACCACTAGAGGAAAGACAACATACATCTCATCAAAATATCGAATGAATACCAAATTCACATGACTACTTGTAGCAAGACTTCTCCCATGTCCTCAGGAACAAACATAACTACTCACAAAGCATATTCATGTTCATAATCAGAGGGGTATTAATATGCATAATGGATATGAACATATGATCTTCCACCAAGTAAACCAACTAGCATCAACTACAAGGAGTAATCAACACTACTAGCAACCCACAGGTACCAATCTGAGGTTTGGATACAAAGATTGGATGCAAGAGATGAACTAGGGTTTGAGATGAGATGCTGATGGTGAAGATGTTCATGGAGATTGACCCCCTCCCGATGAGAGGATCGTTGGTGATGACGATGGTGATGATTTCCCCCTCCCGGAGGGAAGTTTCCCCGGCGGAACAGCTCTGTCGGAGCCCTAGATTGGTTCCGCCAAGGTTCCGCCTCATGGCAGCGGAGTTTCTTCCCGAAAGCTTTCTTATGATTTTTTATCGGACGAAAGACTCCATATAGTCAAAGATGGGCATCGGAGGGCCACCAGGAGGCCCACGAGGCAGGGGGTGTGCCCAGGGGGTAGGGCGCACCCCCACCCTCGTGGCTGGTGGGTGGCCCCCCTCTGGTACTTCTTGCGCCCAATATTTTTAATATATTATGAAAAGTGCTCCCGTGGAGTTTCAAGACTTTTGGAGATGTGCAGAATAGGTCTCTAATATTTGCTCCTTTTCCAGCCCAGAATTCCAGCTGCCCGCATTCCCCTCTTCATGTAAACCTTTTAAAATAAGAGAGAATAGGCATAAGTATTGTGACATAATGTGTAATAACATCCCATAATGCAATAAATATTGATATAAAAGCATGATGCAAAATGGACGTATCAACTCCCCCAAGCTTATACCTCGCTTGTCCTCAAGCGAAAGCCGAAATTGAAAAATATGTCCACATGTTTATAGATAGAGGTGTTGATAAAAATAAAATACGAACATGAGGGCATCATGATCATTCTTAGAACAACAACATATATACATATATGTATATATATATATTCATATGATCTCTTATGCTAAAGTAACAATTCAATCACAATTTCAAGTATGAATCATAAACTTCATTGAAAACTAACAAACTCTAATGTCAGTCATTGAGGCAATTGCAATTTAGCATAACATGGGAAAGAGTCAATATAAGATCTTTTCAGCAAGTCCACATACTCAACCATCTTTTAGTCTTTCACAATTGCTAACACTCACACAATATGTATGGGTATGAAGTTTTAATCGGACACAGAGAAAGATAGGGGCTTATAGTTTTGCCTCCCAACGTTTTACCTCAAGGGTAATGTCAACAATAATAGTTCATGAAAACTCACATTCAATTAGCTATATATATCAGGATCTTTCCAACACATTGTGCTTGCCAAAGGATAAAATGTAAAAAATAAAGGTGAATATCACCATGACTCTTTGCATGAAGTATAAGACAAGAATAAAAGATAAGCCCTTCGCAGAGGGAAGCAGAGGTTGTCATGCGCTTTTATAGTTGGATGCATGAAACCCTAATGCAAAAGAACATCACTTTATATTGCCACTTGTGATATGGACCTTTATTATGCAGTCCGTCGCTTTTATTTCTTCCATATCACGAGATCGTATAAAGCTTATTTTCTCCACATTAATAAGTCATACATATTTAGAGAGCAATTTTTATTGCTTGCACTGATGACAACTTACTTGAAGGATCTTACTCAATCCATAGGTAGGTATGGTGGACTCTCATGACAAAACTGGGTTTAGGGATATTTGGAAGCACAAGTAGTATCTCTACTTGGTGCAAAGAATCTGGCTAGCATGAGAGGGAAAGGCAAGCTCAATATGTTGGATGATCCATGACAATATAATTTATCTCAGATGTAAGAAAACATAACCCTTTTTGTTGTCTTCCTTGTCCAACGTCAACTCTTTAGCATATCATACTTTAATGAGTGCTCACAATCATAAAAGGTGTCCAAGATAGTACATTTATATGTGAAGACCTCTCTTTCTTTATTACTTCCTATTGATTGCAATGATGACCAAAACTATGTTTGTCAACTCTCAACAACTTTTATTCATCATACTCTTTATATGTGAGCTCATTACTCTCCATAAGATCCATATGATCTCTTTATTTCTTTTTATTTCTTCTCTTTTATTTTATTCTCTCAAGATCATAGCAAAATAATCAAGCCCTTGAGTCAACACTAATCTTTATTATATATAGCTCACGGACTCGATGACACAAGAAGATCATAAAGAAAAACTCACAACTATATCATACTAAAACTTTAGTCTACTAGATCAAGATATTATCAAAAGGATCGATCTAAGAAAAATGGTAAAGATAAAAGTGATGGTGATACGATACTGGGGCACTCCCCCAAGCTTGGCAGTTGCCAAGGGGAGTGCCCATACCCATGTGATTATGTCTTCTTCTTAGGGGGTGGTGATGTGATATTCTTGGCGATGATGCCTCTCAGGATACGATTCTCTTCCTCGAGCTTATTGACTTGCTGCTTGAGGTTCATTATTTCCTTACAGAGCTTGCCCGTGACAGCTAAAGCTCCTTTCACCCAAGGATGTTGCATAGCTGCAGGAGAACAAGTAACACTCTTTTTCATATTTTCATAAGAAATAAATCTAACATTGGAAGGGATGACCGAGTTTGGAATAGCTGAGCTCTATAGTTCCCCATCGTGAATCCCTCCCGGAAACGAGAAGTAACTTCTTGATCCTCCTCCATGGAATCTATCCTTTTCAAGTCAGCTTCCATCTCCTCCTCTGTTGAGGGACCAAAGTGATAGGCATCGCTGTTTGCCCCTGGACCTGGTGTCGGATGAGACACCCGACTCTCCCCGACTGACTCTTGAGACGACATCTTGCTCTAAATCTGCAGCAGAAACAGCTCGAAACAAAAACAGAGGATATTCGCGTGATACAGTGGTCAAAACCTTCGGGAGATTATAGTGAATTTTTACCGACCAAAAGAAGTATCGTGCAAGAAAATGGAGTTCGGAGAGCACACGAGGTGACCACGAGGCAGGGGGCACGCCCTCCACCCTCGTGGAAGCCTCGTGTCCTTTCCGGTCCACTTCTTATTTTCCTATTTTCTTAAATATTCCAAAACGGAGAAAAAAATGCCATTAGGACTGTTTTGGAGTCGGCTTACTTACCGTACCACATACCTATTCCTTTTCAGGGTCTGAAACATTCAGAAAGTGTCTCTTATGTATTCCTCCGGAGTTACGGTTTCAATAATATTAGTTCCAACATTTATGGGATTACCTGAGATATAATGTTTGATTCTTTGACCGTTCACCACCTTCGGATTTGTGCCTTCGAAGTTGTTGATTTTTATGGCACCGGAATGATAGACCTCCTCGATAACGTAAGAACCTTCCCATTTACAGAGAAGCTTGCCTGCAAAAAATCTTAAACGAGAGTTTTATAGCAATACATAATCACGTATATTAAAATCACGCTTTTGTATCCTTTTGTCATGCCATCTTTTAACCTTTTCTTTAAACAGTTTGGCATTCTCATAGGCTTGGGTTCTCCATTCATCAAATGAGCTAATGTCAAATAACCTCTTCTCACCGGCAAGTTTGAAATCATAGTTGAGATCTTTGATAGCCCAATATGCCTTATGTTCTAGTTCGAGAGGTAAGTGACAAGCTTTACCATAAACCATTTTATAAGGAGACACACACATAGGATTTTTATATGCAGTTCTATAAGCCCATAATGCATCATCAAGTTTCTTGGACCAATTCTTCCTAGATCTATTAATGGTCTTTTGCAAAATTAATTTGAGCTCTCTATTACTCAATTCTACTTGACCACTAGACTATGGGTGATAAGGAGATGCAATTCTATGATTAACATCATACTTAGCAAGCATTTTACGAAAAGCACCATGAATAAAATGTGAACCACCATCAGTCATTAAGTATCTAGGGACTCCAGACCTCGGAAAAATAACTTCTTTAAGCATCTTAATAGAGGTGTTATGATCAGCACTACTAGTTGGAATAGCTTCTACCCTAGTAATGTAATCAACAACAACTAAAATATGTGTATACCCATTAGAGGAAGGAAAAGGTCCCATATAATCAAAGCCCCAAACATCGAATGGTTCAATAACAAGTGAATAATTCATAGGCATTTCATAACATCTACTAATATTACCAATTCTTTGACATTCATCACAATATAAGACAAACTTACGGGCATCCTTGAAGAGAGTAGGCCAATAAAAACCGGATTGCAATACGTTATGTGCAGTTCTATCTCCAGCGTGGTGCGCTCCATAAGCCTCCAAGTGACACTTGCGTATGATCTATTCCTGTTCATGCTCAGGTACACAACGTCTAATAATACCATCTACTCCTTCTTTATAAAGATGTGGGTCATCCCAAAAGTAATGTCTCAAATCAAAGAAAACCTTTTTCTTTTGCTGGTATGTGAAACTGGGTGGTATGAATTTAGCAATGATGTAATTAGCATAATCAGCATACCATTGAGTAGTACGAGAAGCATTTATGACAGCTAATTGTTCATCAGGAAAGCTATCATCAATAGGTAGTGGGTCATCAAGAACATTCTCTAACCTAGACAAGTTGTCTGCAACAGGGTTCTCAGCTCCCTTTCTATCAATAATATGCAAATCAAATTCTTGTAGCAAGAGAACCCATCTAATAAGTCTAGGTTTAGCATCTTTCTTTTCCATAAGGTATTTAATAGCAGCATGATCAGTGTGAATAGTTACTTTAGAATCAACAATATAAGGTCTGAACTTATCACAGGCAAAAACAACTGCTAAAAATTCTTTTTCAGTAGTAGCATAATTTCTCTGGGCACTATCTAGAGTTTTACTAGCATATTGAATAAAATTTAATTTTTTTATCAACTATTTGTCCTAGAACAGCACCTACAGCATAATCGCTAGCATCACACATAATTTCAAAGGGTAAATTCCAATCAGTTTGCTGAACAATAGGTGCAGAAA
>NC_057797.1:562265610-562267697 GCF_018294505.1 Triticum aestivum | reverse complement strand
AGGATATTCGCGTGATACAGTGGTCAAAACCTTCGGGAGATTATAGTGAATTTTTACCGACCAAAAGAAGTATCGTGCAAGAAAATGGAGTTCGGAGAGCACACGAGGTGACCACGAGGCAGGGGGCACGCCCTCCACCCTCGTGGAAGCCTCGTGTCCTTTCCGGTCCACTTCTTATTTTCCTATTTTCTTAAATATTCCAAAACGGAGAAAAAAATGCCATTAGGACTGTTTTGGAGTCGGCTTACTTACCGTACCACATACCTATTCCTTTTCAGGGTCTGAAACATTCAGAAAGTGTCTCTTATGTATTCCTCCGGAGTTACGGTTTCAATAATATTAGTTCCAACATTTATGGGATTACCTGAGATATAATGTTTGATTCTTTGACCGTTCACCACCTTCGGATTTGTGCCTTCGAAGTTGTTGATTTTTATGGCACCGGAATGATAGACCTCCTCGATAACGTAAGAACCTTCCCATTTACAGAGAAGCTTGCCTGCAAAAAATCTTAAACGAGAGTTTTATAGCAATACATAATCACGTATATTAAAATCACGCTTTTGTATCCTTTTGTCATGCCATCTTTTAACCTTTTCTTTAAACAGTTTGGCATTCTCATAGGCTTGGTTTCTCCATTCATCAAATGAGCTAATGTCAAATAACCTCTTCTCACCGGCAAGTTTGAAATCATAGTTGAGATCTTTGATAGCCCAATATGCCTTATGTTCTAGTTCGAGAGGTAAGTGACAAGCTTTACCATAAACCATTTTATAAGGAGACACACACATAGGATTTTTATATGCAGTTCTATAAGCCCATAATGCATCATCAAGTTTCTTGGACCAATTCTTCCTAGATCTATTAATGGTCTTTTGCAAAATTAATTTGAGCTCTCTATTACTCAATTCTACTTGACCACTAGACTATGGGTGATAAGGAGATGCAATTCTATGATTAACATCATACTTAGCAAGCATTTTACGAAAAGCACCATGAATAAAATGTGAACCACCATCAGTCATTAAGTATCTAGGGACTCCAGACCTCGGAAAAATAACTTCTTTAAGCATCTTAATAGAGGTGTTATGATCAGCACTACTAGTTGGAATAGCTTCTACCCTAGTAATGTAATCAACAACAACTAAAATATGTGTATACCCATTAGAGGAAGGAAAAGGTCCCATATAATCAAAGCCCCAAACATCGAATGGTTCAATAACAAGTGAATAATTCATAGGCATTTCATAACGTCTACTAATATTACCAATTCTTTGACATTCATCACAATATAAGACAAACTTACGGGCATCCTTGAAGAGAGTAGGCCAATAAAAACCGGATTGCAATACGTTATGTGCAGTTCTATCTCCAGCGTGGTGCGCTCCATAAGCCTCCAAGTGACACTTGCGTATGATCTATTCCTGTTCATGCTCAGGTACACAACGTCTAATAATACCATCTACTCCTTCTTTATAAAGATGTGGGTCATCCCAAAAGTAATGTCTCAAATCAAAGAAAACCTTTTTCTTTTGCTGGTATGTGAAACTGGGTGGTATGAATTTAGCAATGATGTAATTAGCATAATCAGCATACCATTGAGTAGTACGAGAAGCATTTATGACAGCTAATTGTTCATCAGGAAAGCTATCATCAATAGGTAGTGGGTCATCAAGAACATTCTCTAACCTAGACAAGTTGTCTGCAACAGGGTTCTCAGCTCCCTTTCTATCAATAATATGCAAATCAAATTCTTGTAGCAAGAGAACCCATCTAATAAGTCTAGGTTTAGCATCTTTCTTTTCCATAAGGTATTTAATAGCAGCATGATCAGTGTGAATAGTTACTTTAGAATCAACAATATAAGGTCTGAACTTATCACAGGCAAAAACAACTGCTAAAAATTCTTTTTCAGTAGTAGCATAATTTCTCTGGGCACTATCTAGAGTTTTACTAGCATATTGAATAAAATTTAATTTTTTTATCAACTATTTGTCCTAGAACAGCACCTACAGCATAATCGCTAGCATCACACATAATTTCAAAGGGTAAATTCCAATCAGTTTGCTGAACAATAGGTGCAGAAA
>NC_057797.1:562260167-562261013 GCF_018294505.1 Triticum aestivum | reverse complement strand
GGAGCCCTATATTGGTTTCATCAAGGTTCCGCCTCTTGGCGGCGGAGTTTCTCCCCGAAAGCTTGCTTATGATTTTTTTTCTCGGATGAAAGACTCCATATAGCCAAAGATGGGCATCGGAGGGCCACCAGGAGGCCCACGAGGCAGCGGGCGCGCCCCCACCCTCGTGGCTGGTGGGTGGCCCCCCTCTAGTACTTCTTGCGCCCAATATTTTTTATATATTTTGAAAAGTGCTCCCATGGAGTTTCAGGACTTTTGGA
The DNA here is from genome assembly GCF_018294505.1 of Triticum aestivum. Classification (NCBI taxonomy): domain Eukaryota; kingdom Viridiplantae; phylum Streptophyta; class Magnoliopsida; order Poales; family Poaceae; genus Triticum; species Triticum aestivum. The sequence continues at coordinate 562,260,753 of NC_057797.1, read as the reverse complement.
GATGTGCAAAATAGGTCTATAATATTTGCTCCTTTTCCAGCCCAGAATTCCAGTTGCCGGCATTCCCCCTCTTCATGTAAACCTCAAAAAATAAGAGAGAATAGGCATAAGTATTGTGACATAATGTGTAATAACATCCCATAATGCAATAAATATCGATATAAAAGCATGATGCAAAATGGACGTATCACCAGTCCATGCGCGTTAGACTCCTGATTGCAAGCTGTAGCCCCAGATATTTGCTGGGAAAGTCTGAGGTGTTGCAGTGGAGCATGTTCACGTCTCTAATCTTGTCTTCGTCAGTGCCTCTGATGATAATAGCTGTTGACTTGCGGTAGTTGACCTTTAGCCCCGAGGCCTCTCCAAACACTATCAATATGGCCCTGACTATCGCCAAATCTTGCGATGAAGGCTTAGTGAACATGGCCACGTCGTCAGCGTATATGGATACGCTCCGCATCAGAGTGATCCCGGTGAAGGAATTAAGCGCACCCACATCCATGGCCTTGTGCATGAGAGCCGAAAGGACTTCCATGGCAATGACAAAGAGCATAGGTGATATCGGGTCTCCTTGCCTCAAACCGCA
>NC_057797.1:562182797-562258053 GCF_018294505.1 Triticum aestivum | reverse complement strand
CTAAGCACACACCACCATCGTGTTTTGTGCCTCCATCTCTTCTGCTGATGGTAACGACTTGTCGAAGAGAGCCACAATGATCTGCACATGTTGCTCATGCAGCGGAGAATCAAAGAGCTCCTTGAGCTCGTGCACCACCCCATCATCCACCTCCAGATCTCCCTGCACCATGCAAGTGCGTGGAGAAGCACATTTTCCACCGGCGTGTCTCGAGGCCTCTTGGTCGTCGTGCTCTTCTTGGAAGCTCTTGTGGTCCTCTTGGGCATGAAGGGCTCAGCCTCAGGCCGTAGCTGACATGCTTGCACTTCCTGGAGCAACGGTGTGGCGAGGCACTTGATGATATTAGAACAAAAGCTCTTGAGCTTGCCATATGCCGCCGCCTCGTTGGTAGTCATCCCCTCTGTTTCCTGATCCATGGGAGCACATATCAGAGTCGTACATTGCTACCTCTTGAGCATGCGTTGGTTTTCCCTTGAAGATGAAAGGGTGATGCAGCAAAGTAGCGTAAGTATTTCCCTCAGTTTTGAGAAGCAAGGTATCAATCCAGTAGGAGATAACGCACAAGTCACCTAGTACCTGCACAAACAATCAAGAACCTTGCAACCAACACGATAAAGGGGTTGTCAATCCCTTCACGGTCACTCGCAAAAGTGAGATCTAATAAAGATAGTAAAGTAAATATTTTTGGTAAGCAGTAGTGCCGTGCTTGGGATCCACACCCGATGCTTTGGTTATAACAAGATGACCCACCCACCCGCCCACCCGCCGCCACCTAAAACCCTAGTCCACTCACCGCCGGCGATCTCTATGTCTGACTGTGAGATCGCTCATTGGATCCGGCCATCGTGTTCGGCATCGTCTGCCCCCTCTTTTGGTTGTCATCTCAATGGCGGTACATGCTTCCATCTCCCTAGGTTTGGATTTCTCTACGGGGATGGACATGGCGCATGAGATCGGTCGCTTGTTCCACCGCACGGTCCATCCCATGGACCGATCTAGTCATTTCGTGATGGTGGCCTCTTTTGCACGGCATTCTTTCCGTTTGGATGAAGACAACATGGGCTTGGCACTTGAATCAGCCATTGGTGGACATTGTTCTGCTCTCAAGGTATCTCAACTGCATGATCGTGTCTTTTCTTTCAATGTTTCGTGCAAAGAAGTTGGGTTTTTTATCTTGCATCAAAGGAGTTTTGTCTGCCCGCAATTCAAATGTTTCTTTCATCTTTGGGGTCATGGTGGCCCTGATTGGGTAAAGGAATTTAGGCTATGGCAAGCTGAATGTGATCAGGAGTGGACCTTGATCAGTCCATCTAAGAGGAGAGCTAGGTTAGGCTTGGAAGCCATGCAACATGTCCCGGGGAAATCTTCTCTCCGTTCTCAATCAGCTAGATCTAAGCATCCCAAGCATATTAAATTTGCCACGTTCATGCAATACCAGGCTAAAAAGGATATAATTATGGGCCTACGTCCGATGAGGTCGCAACTGTCCGGGAGGCAGGTTACGTGGTCTCTGTGCATGAAGCTCATCCTTCCACGTCGTCGGCATCTTCGCCGGTGACAGAATCTCCTCCGTCGTCGGCATCTTCGCCCCCGGCGGGCCCAATCATTCAGTTTGGATCATTACCGCCTCCCCGCAGGGTCTATCCCATGCATGCGGTACGTCTGGATTCTCGGGCGGTATGTTGTTACCTGCCACGACAAGTGCAGATCCACCTGCATTGCCTACAGCTACATCTTTGGGCCTTATCATGGCTTTGGGCTCTAGTGCCTAGCCCATATGCTTATTGGATGATGAAGTTGACAGCCCATCTTCGCCGGCGATTCAGTTTCCCTCTCCGAAAGAAATTGTTGATGATCTGCAGAGTTTTGATGAGATGATTGAGGATTTAGCCGCAAGTTATTGGGACTGCCAAAATTGTTTGGGCATGCGCCACATGTCAGAGACCTGCACGAACCTGATACGATGTAGAAATTGTTTTCGTTCTGGTCATATTAAAAAAGATTGCACTGGCCGTGCTCCTGACTTATCCCTTTGAGTGCCCAAAGTCCCATCACCTACCTTTGGAAATCATGAGAGGAAGAAAAGTTACTCTGCCTCTTCGGCCTCTTCGGTTTCCCAAGAACAAATGCCTCAGCAGCAGAAAACCCCACCTCCTGCTACTCCGCCGGCATTGCCATCGACACACTCGCCGCCCCAAACCACATATCAACAAGCAGCACCAAGCTCTGCTCCTTGCCCGCCCCCTCCAATGGCGGTGTATGAGATCGATCCCTTCCGCTTCATCCCGGCTGGTTTCGACATTGTGGATGGTGGTGCGGATCGTCTGCCGTGCACCTACTACACTCCGGCGACCCCTACCCCCCGAGCGCATGAGCAGTACATGGTGGGAATCGTGGAGCCTGCTCCCCCGGCTGATCTTGTTGGTGCTCGTCGACAGCAGGTTCTCAACTTCTTAATCCAGACCATGCATGTGATGGTCAACCTAGAGATGATTTTGTGAGTTGGTGATATCACCTGACTATCCCCTTGGATGAGAATTGGTTGCTTCTTGGTGATTTTAACTTCATCCTCTCTCTAGATAACAGAAATCTGCCAGGAGGAGATATAAATGACATCTTTCTCTTTAATGAAATCGTAGGCCATCTTGGGCTTCTGGAATTGCCAATAAAGGGTAGAAGCTTTACTTGGTCCAACGTGCAGCAAATCCCTCTCTTGGAACAACTTGATTGGTTTTTCACATCCTCTGATTGGATCTCTCACTATCCTAACACAGTTGTCTTTCCTCTGGCAAAAACCTCTTCGGATCACGTGCCATGTGTGGTTTCAATCGACACTAAAATTCCCAAGTCCAAGATTTTCAGGTTTGAAAATTACTGGGTTGAAATGCCAGGGTTTATGGAGTGTGTCAAGATATCTTGGGAGGCCCCTGTTTTTTCTGATCTCTCTGCATCCGCAGTTTTAACTAGGAAATTTAAATGTCTCAGGTATGACTTAAGAGTTTGGAGCAAAAACCTCTCTTACCTTAAGAAGTTAACTGTGGAATGCAGTAAAGTTATTCTCTATTTTGATAAGTTGGAGGAGTTACGGCCACTCGTTAGATCAGAGTTCAATTTCAGGAAAATAGTCAAGTTGCATTATGAACATTTGTTGAAGCTCCACTATATCTATTGGAAGCAGAGGTGTACGATTAGGTACATCCAGGTGGGGGAGGATAACTCAAAAAAATTCCATGCCATGGCATCTGAGCGCATGAGGAAAAACTCTATAACTAGTCTGAAAATGCAGGAGATGGATGACCCTGTTTCTGATCATGCTCAAACGGCGGGAATCCTATGGGCTTCCTTCAAAAACCGAATGGGCCAGGCCCAGGACATTTCAATGGGCTATGATCTGGCCACACTCATCCAGCCTGTCCCTGGTCTGGGGGAATTGTCGCTTCCCTTCTCTGATGCTGAGATTAAAATGGTCTTGCAGGAGCTGCCAACTGACAAGGCACCAGGGCCCGATGGTTTTAATGGCATGTTTGTCAAGCGTTGTTGGCCGATCATTGAGAAAGATTTCTTAAGTTTGATAAAAGACTTTTATGAAGGGAAACTTTCTCTGGAAAACATTAATGGGTCTCTCTTTACCCTTATCCCTAAGATGTTATCTCCTGAGGGACTGGATGATTTTAGGCACATTTCTCTTACAAACACCTGCTTGAAGTTTCTCACCAAGCTGCTGGCTAATAAATGGCAAAAGGTGATTCTAAGCTGCATCCATAAGAATCAGTATGGTTTTCTTAAGGGTAGATCAATCCAGGACTGTCTGGCTTGGAGTTTTGAGTATATACATAAATGCAAACAGTCTAAGAGGCCTATTGTTATTCTGAAATTAGATTTTGCCAAGGCTTTTGATACTGTTAATGATGAGGTTATTTTGCTGATGCTCAAACACAAAGGTTTTGATGATAAATGGATTGGATGGATCAAAGAGATCCTTTCTATAGGGTCTTCTTCTGTGTTGCTAAATGGCATCCCTGGCAAGCAGTTCAAATGCAAATGTGGGGTCAGACAAGGGGATCCTCTATCACCTCTTCTATTTGTAATTGCAGCTGACCTCTTACAGTTTGTGATTAATCAAATGCTGACACAGGGTGTCTTATCACTCCCAATCCCCACTCATGACCAGGAGTTTCCCATTATACAGTATGCTGATGATAATGTTATCTTTCTGTCAGCTAGAGATGAGGAACTGGTGGCTCTAAAGAACATGCTGCTCACCTTTCAACAATCTACTGGTCTCAAGGTCAATTTTGCAAACTCCTCAATGATCCCACTCAACATTGATGAAGGTGAAGCAATTCGGTTAGTTGCCCTATTTGGCTGCAGGATTGGCCAACTCCCTTTTACATATCTAGGGCTGCCCCTTGGAACCACTAGACCCAGGATTGTTGGTCTCATGCCTTTAGTGGATACTTTGGAGAGACATTTGACTGCTAGCTCATGCATGCTCAATCAAGGATCACGCTTACAGCTCCTAACTTTGGTCCTGACCTCCATGCCAATCTACTTTCTTTGTAGCTTGCAAATCCCTCATGGTATTATCAAGCAGTTGGACAGAATCTTCAGACAGTGCCTCTGGAGGGGGAGTTCTGATGCTCCAAAGCAATCTTTGGCTGCTTGGGATCTAGTTTGTCGGCCAAAAGATAAAGGAGGTCTTGGAGTGATCAACTTAAACATCCAAAACAAAGGGCTACTACTCAAGCATTTGCATAAGTTCTATAATAAGGTTGACATACCATGGGTGTCCCTCATCTGGAACAATTATTATGCTGATGGTGTTCCACATGCTACAACCCCAGTGGGGTCCTTTTGGTGGAGAGATATCCTCAAGCTCCATGATGCGTACACACCTATTTCCTCAGTGCACATAAACATGGGTGACTCTGCTCTGTTCTGGACTGATGCTTGGCATATTGGTGGATCTTCTAGACCTTTATGTTGGAGACTGCCAAGGTTATTCTCCTTTGTTAACAATGACAAGGTTTCAGTGCATGAATTCCTCATATCACATGATATCTTTTCAATGTTTTTCTTGCCATTGTCTCATGAGGCTGCTCAGGAGTTGCAGGTGCTAGAGGATTGGATAATGGCTTTGGACAGGAACACTAACATACCAGATGTCTGGGTCTGGCCGGGCAAATCTGGTGCATTCTCAGCCAAGAGTTTCTACACCTTAATGCACTCACATTTGCCAACAATTCAACCGTGTAAATGGTTGTGGAAAAGCAGATGCACATTGAAGATCAAAGTCTTTGGCTGGTTACTTTTCTTTGACAGGCTTAACACCAAGGACCTCCTGATCCGGAGGCACTGGAGATCCCCTTTGGATGATAATCTTTGTGTTATCTGTCAGGAATTCTCATATGAGGATAGGCTGCATTTGTTCTTCAACTGCAATTTCAGTCGGAGGGTCTGGAACTATCTTTCTATCGATTGGTCAAGAGGGCCGGAAATGTTGCAATGTATCCAACATGCTAGATCAAGTTTCAGACATACTTTCTTCTTTGAAGTTATGTTGACAGCTGCCTGGAACATTTGGATCCTCAGGAATGGAAGAACTTTTAGAGGGGAGAGAGCTACTTTTGCTGCTTGGGGGTCTAACTTTGTACATGATCTCACACTTCTATCTCATAGGCTTAAGGAGGATAGTAGCATCAAGATTAAAGCTTGTATAAACTCTTTAGTCTACTTAGTCTAGGTAGGTTGATGTACTCTAGTTCTTTAGTTTTCTAGTCTAGTTTCTTAGCTCTTGTATATATTCCTTATGTACTTTTGTACAATTATTTCTTTTTAATAAAGGGCTGTGGGGCTTTGCCTCACAGTAAATATTCAAAAAAATATTTTTGGTATTTTTGTTGTATAGATTGGAAAGTAAAGATTGCAAAATAGTAAACGAGATGCGATGTAAATAAAATAGATGCAATATAAAAAGAAAGAGACCCGGGGGCCATAGGTTTCACTAGTGGCTTCTCTCAAGATAGCATGTATTACGGCGGGTGAACAAATTACTGCCGAGCAATTGATAGAAAAGCGCATAGTTATGAAGATATCTAAGGCAATGGTCATGAATATAGGCATCACGTCCTTGTCAAGTAGATCGAAACGATTCTGCATCTACTACTATTAATCCACACATCGACCGCTATCCAGCTTGCATCTAGAGTATTAAGTTCATAAGAATAGAGTAACGCATTAAGCAAGATGACATGATGTAGAGGGATAAACTCAAGCAATATGATATAACCCCATCTTTTTTATCCTCGATGGAAACAATACAATACGTGCCTTGCTGCCCCTACTGTCACTGGGAAAGGACACCGCAAGATTGAAACCAAAGCTAAGCACTTCTCCCATTGCAAGAAAGATCAATCTAGTAGGCCAAACTAAACCGATAATTCGAAGAGACTTGCAAAGATATCAAATCATGCATATAAAAATTCGGAGAAGAACCAAATAATATTCATAGATAATCTTGTTCATAAACCCACAATTCTTTGGATCTCGGCAAACACACCGCAAAAGAGTATTACATCGAATAGATCTCCAAGAACATCGAGGAGAACTTTGTATACTATGGACCCGAAGGTCTGTGGTAAACTACTCACGCTTCATCGGAGAGGCAATGATGTTCATGTAGAAGCCCTCCGTGGTCGATTCCCCCTCCGGCAGATCGCCGAAAAAGGCCCCAAGATGGGATCTCATGGTTACAGAAGGTTGCAGCAGTGTAAAAGTGGTTTCGTGGCTCTCTGCGATGTTTCTAGGGTATAAGAGTATATATAGGCGAAAGAAGTACGTTGCTGGAGCTACGAGGGGCCCACGAGGGTGGGGGCGCGCCCTCCTGCCTCGTGGCCTCCTCGTGGAGTTCCGGACTTTGACTCCAAGTCTTGTGGATTGCTTTCGGTCCAAGAAAGATCATCACGAAGGTTTCATTCCGTTTGGACTCCATTTGGTATTCCTTTTCTGCGAAACTCTAAAATAGGCAAAAAACAGAAACTGGCACTGGGCCTCCGGTTAATAGGTTAGTCCCAAAAATAATATAAAAGAGCATATTAAATCCCATTAAATATCCAAAATAGAGAATATAATAGCATGGAACAATCAAAAATTATAGATACGTTGGAGACGTATCATACATGCATTGGCCGTTGTCGCTATCTCCTCTTTTGATCTCCTATTTTGATCAGGGTCCGGCTCTTCTAACCCGTACATAGCCGACGTAGCTAGACCCAGTGTTGCATGTGCATGATTCTTGTCCGGGTAGGCCCCATCCTCCAATGGTGGTGGGGCCTTGATTTCTGTGGTGGTCGGGTTAGTTGTCTCCACCGCACCACCCACCATCTTGCCGTCTTGCACATGTCCCCTCCAGTCCCGCCCAGCTGGGTCCACCCTCAGCTCCTGTTCAGCCTTATTAACCTGATCTTCTTTGTAGCTATCCGCCTAGCGCCCCTCCTGCTCTGTTGGACCCACCTGGTCTCCCTTGTCGCAATCTGCCTCGCGAGCCAACAGTCTGCCCGGTGGTGGCCCGCCCCTTGTACCTGGGAAGCCAGCGGCTCATCCCTATCTTGGGCCCGCGTCCCTAGGTTCTCCGACCGCAGTTGTAGGGTGGTTGGTTCCTGGTCCCGCAGCTCACCCACCTCGGGTCCCCTCTCCTGGTTGGGCAGCGAACCCGAGGCCACCATCCTCCTCCTCTGATTGGACAGCAGATCCGATGCCACGCATCTCCTTGGCGTGACTGCCTCCAGCGCTGGCTGTGCACTCTAAGTGCCTCTCCTGCTTGCCTCGTTTGAAACCATAGTCGAACGTTCTCCCGGTCCCACAGCCGTGGTAAGCCGGTCAAAAGCGAACAGCCTACGCGTTATCCTGCTCGCTGCCATCACCCTTGTGGGTCCCAGACCTGCCTCGCAGGTCGCGCCCATTAGAGGAAGGCACCAATCTGAAGCAGAGGAGCCGCCCCGACCAACCCGGCCGCTAGCAGCTCCGTGAACGCGGCCGCCACCATAGCCGCTGGTGACGCTGCTACCACCACGCGAGTCGCGGACCCCAAACTGCCATGGCACCCTCGTGGCCTAGGGCCTGGCCCTTCCATGTCTCCATCCTGCTCAGGAATGCCACTCTGTCCATTGTTTGATGAGCCATCGAAGAACACCGGCTCACCGGCCTCTCGGAGATTCATCACCACGTCCAAGTGAATATGCACTTTGTACTGGAGGAACATCGGCGGCCGCTCCTCCCCCGGCTCCGGCACGGCGAGCCAGCACAGGGTAGGGATGCACTGCGGGTCCGCCGTCCATGCCGTGGTCTTGAACAAATCCAGGTTAGCCCAAGAGGCAGTCTCCGGCATGATGAGCCCAACCAGTCCTCCACAACTGACCGGTCCCATGCATGGGGCGGGATCCCCTCCAGCTTGAGCCAAACCTTGAACCCCCTCCACCGAATGCACCGCCTACGATTGCCGATTCCATGGCCTGAAGATGAGTGTGTCACCTTGGAATTTCACCGATGGGTATGCCGAGACTCTGTTCCTGAGCTCCGCCAAGGCAAACACGGCCAGGAAGTCCTCCGGTCGGTGGCAATGGACCGATATGAACTCTATTGGGATCCCCAGCTTGCCCTCGAGCATCTCCCGCACCCACTCCAATGAAATTGTCCTCCTTGCGCCACCCACGTAGGCCACCATGGCAAACTGAAGCCTCCTTTCCGGGTCCGCCACGAGTGGGGACCTTGTGGTGATGCAGAGTGCGTCCTAGTCATCCTCCATTGCAAGCGACACCTAAAGGCACGGCGGATCCAGCGGCGGCCAGATCAGGCACACATTGCGGGAAGCCTGCCGGGGAGGCGGCGGGGCGGTGGGGGGAGCCTGTGCACCTGTGGCACAAGGCTAGCGCTCGGCGAAACCCGATGAGCCACCTTGGCCACCGCATCGCGCCGCAGCTCGTTGATGGGGGAGGGGCTCCGAGGGTGCTTGCAGTCCTCGGATCCATGGTCGGGGAGGTCGTAGTGGAAGCAAACTATGTCATAGGTGCAGTCCACCCGGTAGTGGCCCTTCTCCTGGCAGCGGAAACATTTGTCCCTCATCTCCTGTGAAACCTCACGCCGGCCTTCCTCGCGCCCAGCCGTCGGCCCCAGCCCTGCATGGGCACCCATGGCATGGCGCCGTCTCCAAAGCTCCTTCCTGGTGGGGGCGGCTTGTCCCAGCGAGCCTTCCCCGTCGTCGCCTCCGTAGACCCTGGTGCCTGCTCCGGCAGCGCAGCGAGAGCCATGCCTGCCCCCCCTCCGCACCTCCGAGCCGTCGGAACCTGAGGAGTAGATCCCCGTCCATGACACCACCGGACGCTCTCCCGACGGCCGAAACATGGAGGTCACCGATCTCAGGCTTGCCGCCATGGCGCACGAAGCAGAGGAAGAAGGGGGTGGCCGGGGTGGGTGGTGGGGCAGGGATACTTGAGGTGGCCGCCGCGTCCGGAGTGACCCGCGGCATGGGCGCAAAGCGCAGGGACACCGGCGCCAGAGTAGCGCACGGCGGTGGGGGCGAGTGCTCTCGCTCTGGGTTGGGGAGAAGTTAGAGCAACTCATAACAAAATAGATCTCCCACGACAAAATGCATAGCCTGGTTAGTTTTGAAAACTGATGATTGACCTTTGCGAGTAATAAGGAGTCACTTCCTTGTGTTCGAAGATGTAGCTAGTGGGTCCAGCTGTCAGCCTCACCGCCTAAAGTCCTCTTCCAATGGTTGTCCTTGACCACATTGACCACACCGCGTAGAGAGCACCAAGGCGGTGGACAATGGCGAGGCCTAGGAAGGGAACGACGCGGAGGCGGGGAAGACGCGACAGTGGAAGCCCACGCGGAGGGGAGTACGTGTGTTGACTGCTTCGGCTGCGGTGTGAGGCTGCTGTCACCGGAGAATAACAGGAGGTGTGGGTGAGTATAGAGGGATGGCATGGCCAGTGGTGGCAGTACAACTGAACATGGGAGGAAACAGCAGGCAGCACGGCTGGCACTGGTTTGGGCGGCTGGAGCAAGAAGACCAGAGGTTGAAGAAGCACGACGGTCGTTGGATGGACATCGTACGGTCCTATAGCTAGAATCATTTATATTGACTAAGTTGACAAAGCCCTTGGTACACGTCAACTTAGTATTCCCACAGGTCATCCTCCGAAACGGTGTGCCCCAGATGTCAGGGGGAGAATATCCAAGATTGGAGAAGAAGCACGCATCCGTTGGATGGACATCCAACGACCACTGCTGCTAGAACTGTGTGGTGACTATAAGTTGACAAAGCCTTGCATACGCGTCAACTTAGTTTTTTTAGGGGACGCGTCAACTTAGTAGGCCCACAAGTGTGTGGCAGAGAACATATAGCTCATTTGCGATTTGTATGAATGTACATCCCATTTTTTAATTCTAATGGAATTTACTACAGACCATTTATAGTTTGTTAAAAGTACAACCCATTTTCTAGCTAGTTCAATGATTAATAATTTGAACCAACTGCTCAAAACAGAATTCAATAAAATTTCCCACATTTTGATGGGATCCGAAATATTTTTATCCTAAAATTTCTAGACAGATTAAATATACTTTCAAAATAAATTTGTATTACGTAGAAATCCAACAAAATATTGCACGCGCAACAATTAATGAAATTAAAAATTTCAAAATCCAAAAATAATATTTTCTTAAAACTAATTACGTGGTTGGTGCATTTTTTTATAGTTACTGCCTAGTTTTTATAATTACATCTCATTTATTATTTCTTAAAGCCCATTTTCTTGTTAAGCCTACTGCATCCCTCCTAGGAAAGATTTGCAGCCCAGCGGGGCGGAGAATAACAAGTTGACCTTGCCTGGGTATTCCTCAAAAAGAAGTATAGCTGGGCTAGCCATTTTCAGCTTGAAAAAATTAATAACTGGGCTGGATATCTGGTCTGGGCTAGACAGGCCACAGCCCGCCCAGTTAATACCCTGCTCTCCTATGAACACCAACAAAAACATCGCTCAAGAAAAACTCTGCAGTGCTCACACCTCAAAAACAGAAATACTGCTCGAGCTGCTTGGTCTCAGCTGCCGGCCGCTCCTTGTGCAATTCTCTCGTTTATTGACAACATAGGTTGACAATGGTGTGGCACCGTGATGTCAGGAGACCAGGAGGAAGCAAAAAAAATATAGTTGTATATAATAAGGAGGAACTTGCGTACGTGCGGCTATGGCCCTGGTGGGTCCCCACTGTCATCCTCTCCAAGTAAAGTCATCTCCTGATTCCTCATGTCCGTTGACCATGTTGACAATGCGAGACGGCGGCGCCACGACGAGTGCAACAACTCGAAGGACGACGGAGAGGGCCTCGCGGGCCCTACGGATGGTCTGATACAGCGCCCGCTGCTCATTCAGGAAGCCAGGATCATAGGGCCACATGTCCGGGGCGACATTGTCGTTCGCTTGTTCATTGGTGCTCGTTGAGGAGACGGAGGTTGCAGCACAGGTCCTCTTGCACTGGTAGCTCTTCTGCCATTGGAGCGTCGAAGTGCGGCCGCACCTGCTCTATGGTGTACACGACATGAACCGGCTTGGACAGTGGCGTCGGCTCTTGGTCAGAAGCTACGTCCATCATCTGATTGTCGTTGCTCAGCTCGGCGAGCTTGCTGGCGAGCCAGCATGTCCGGCTACTGTACCGACCCACTGCCAAGCACGAGTCTGACCGCCCTGGCCCACCCAGACCGCCTAAAACGGTCAGCGCCGCTTTCCGCCTGAAACGGTCAGCGCCGCCCGCGCCGCTTCCCTGTGCAGGCGATTGCTCCGTGTTCAAACGACACAAGTGTCGTTCGTCCGTCTGTCTGCTGCCCACATTAATGATATGCGGTTGCTGACACTACTACTCTGGCGCCACTCGTCCGTCCCTCCTCCTCCCACCGTTGCTATATAAACTGTTGCCCGACCATAGCCACTGTCATTCGCCTCCGTTCCCTTTCTCCTGTCCACTCCACTACTGCCCACCATGGCTTCCTCGCGCTCCAGCGCTCTTCAGGATGGGCGGATGACGGACCACCAGGAGATGGCAGACATTGCTACCAACTGGCTGGCCGACAGGCAGCCGGAGGACGACGGTGTCCCAATGGAGAACATGGTAGTCAATGATCCGACGCTAACCCCCTCCACCGCGCCATCCATGCCGGTGCATTGCACCATGACCATCGGCGAGGCCCGTGCCCAATACATGGACACGGTGAGGCAGAAGCATTAGGAGCAGTTCCGGGAGGCGCAGGCTGATGCCGCCTACAACCACCATTTCCTCCAAGAGCACCTGCAGGCAGAGGAGCAGATCAACGCGGAGCGGGCGAAGCCGGAGGCGCTGCTCGACTCGTACCGCTCCGCCTGCGAGAGCCGCCTCGCGCGCTGGTGGTACCGCATAAGGGTGGTGGAGCCTGCAGCCGCCTACAAAGAGGGTGATGAAGCGGGTGAGGCGCTGTTTGGCGAGACCGAGGATGAGGCGGAGGACAATGCCGGCTCCGCCGAGTCGATGCTCCGCTAGCGTCGACGAGGCCCTGCTCCGCCGAGGCCCCACCGCGCCAACAACGAGGTAGAGGACACTGCCGGCTCCACCGATGCCCCACCCTACCGGCACCAAGGTAGAGGATTTTGCCAGCTTCAAGGAGGCCCTACTCCTCCGAGGCCCCTACCCACCAACAATGAGACGGAGGACATCGCTGGCTCCGTCAAGGCCCCGCCTCGCCGGCACCGAGGCGGAGGACTTCGCCGGCTTTGGTGAGGCCCTACTCCATCGAGGCCCCACCCTGCGAACAACGAGGCAGAGGACATCGCAGGCTCAACCGAGGCCCCACCCTACCGGTAATGAGTGGGAGGATTTCCCCCGCTCCGCCGAGGCGCCGCCCCGCCGACAACGAGATAGAGGACATCGCCGGCTCTGTCGAGGCCCCGTCCCACTGCCAACGAGGCCACACCACATAGAAAACAAGGAAGAGTAGAACATGATAGGTCGCCGCCACTCGGGTCCAAGTAAGGCCACCGCTGCTACCCTCCAGTTGAAGCCAAGCTAGGTGGGTTGACCATTGACGGCTGGTTAGCTTCTTGGCGGTGACGTGGAGTCGGAGAGCTGTGTTGGAGAAGGACGCTCCTTCAGTTACTTAACTGCAGGTATAGTTGGGTCACTGATATGTGGGCCCAACATGCATCTGGGCCACATGTCAATTACGCAACTGCACATGTAGTTAAGTCACTGAAGCTTGGTCAGCTGGAGAAGAAGCTTCTGTTCGGCTCAGCTGGACACGGGTGGGTAGCTTTGGTTAATTAATTATACGCGCACCCTTTTTTAGTTGAAGAATGTATGAAATGTAATGAAATCCGACATGTTTATATGAAATCCGGCCGTGTATGAATGAATTTAGTTTGATTAGTTTGAATTCTTGTATCACTGGCATTGGATGAACATGCAAAATAATATGTACTAGCATTATTCCCAGGGTGATCACCTCGTGTGTAGCAGTTTCACATGTACTCCCTCCGGTCCTTTTTAGTCTGCATATAAGTTTTGTCTGAAGTCAAAGTATCTCTACTTTGACCAATCTTATAGAGAAAAGTATGAACATTCACAATGTAAAATCAACTGACTTGAAAGAAATCTAATATGCGAAGTAAAAAAGGAATAGAGGGAGTACAAAGAGTTTGAGCAGCTTTTTAGTGTTCATGTACATTACAATCAAACACACAGGCCTGACAATTCATAGAGAACATTCAAAACAATCGATGATTATGCATCTCAGCGATTCACATATCAGAGCCAATATTTACTTCACGACTAAAGAATAAAGAAAAAAAATCGATCGATGCTGCTGACAGCAAAGGGTGTCCCATTCGAAAATATCAAACGCATGTCTTCTTGCCTCAATGAGAAAAATTTGACAAGGTTGTCCCATTCGAAAATGTTAAATGCGTGTTGTTTTGCGTACATCAATGAGCAACCTTTGACAAGGTTTTCCCATTCCAAAATATCAAATGCCTACGATTGTGGAATGGGCAGGGTTTGCTAAATAAACCAGCTGTTCTTTTTGTGCAGTTCCACCAAAATCAACCAAATTCACGCGTAGCTTGTATGATTTCGCATTTATATGTTGCAACGCCTTGAACATATCAGCACCTCCTTTCTTGTGGTGGAAATGAATGACTCGAGAATATTCGTGAACATTTTGTGCAGTTCCCATTGAAATCAAGCTGAGCACCCCTGTTTGCATAAATACAAAAAAAGTGATTAGTATAAAGCAAATTGTACTATGATTTGATAGTTTAAACAGGCAACCTACATGATCCATGCAGAGCACACATTTAAAAAAATGGAACTCACCAGAAGGAATCCTAAAACAACATTGTATTGGCCATCACAACAACAAAGATGGAGATCCATGATTTCTTCTTTGCTGAAGTTAGTTTGTTCTTGTGGGCAATAATGTAACCATCTCAACTTCTCCCTTCTTAGGAAGAGATGCTTGGCTTTTTATCCTGGCATAATCGGAACTAGGCACTTCACGTACTCCATATTATTCTTCAGAGGAGGATGATCATGTTGTGCAAAGGCAAGAGGACAACTAAATGCTAGCATCCCTGTTTGCTCGAAAAAAAGGAAAGGGAATATTTAAAATAGCATAGATGAAGCACTTCTCAAGGACAATACCACTTTCTCATGACAGTATCTAAACAGTAGCACAACACCAATAGAGATGACAAAGCTCAATCATATGGACGAAATCCATGTGCGAGTACCAACCTTTGTCAGGAGGCTTATTGTGTAGAGCATACAGATGAAGCACTTCTCCGGAACCATCTGTTGTTATCTACTGTGGTTGCCATGCTTACTATATACTCCTCGATTAGTTTAATGTTTCCAACATCTCCTTGTGTGGTTCCACTAAAATATATGTTATCTTCAAAGAAGTTCCCTGTTTGAACAAGTAGAGATAATTACATATTACATTAAGAGTGGCATCAAATCAGCGGCAAAACAATTGCTCGTTCCAGCCATAGCAATAAATTAAGATGCAAAACTATATCATTACTTGTATCATCATA
The DNA here is from genome assembly GCF_018294505.1 of Triticum aestivum. Classification (NCBI taxonomy): domain Eukaryota; kingdom Viridiplantae; phylum Streptophyta; class Magnoliopsida; order Poales; family Poaceae; genus Triticum; species Triticum aestivum. The sequence goes on along the minus strand of NC_057797.1, from coordinate 562,242,931 downwards.
GTTCCAGTGCTTCATTACAGCACCGGGTGTTGATTTTTGTTTTTCTTCCGCTTGTTCTTCCCCTTCATCACTTGGTTCAATAACAGGCAAGCTTCACCTTCAATGTAAGATTTGCCATGTAAATTAGGGAGCATAAGTACTATAGCACTAAACAACGGCATTAATTTTCTGATGAAAGTGGCAAAATACAGGCCAACAGTTGTGAAATATCCTTATCTTACCTCAATGGGATATTACGATGCACATATAGATTGGCAGTCTTGTCTCCATTTGTGCAATTCACTAAAATCAAGCAACATTACCGTATAAGTAGCACAACATATGAAAGCACACTACACAATCATGTGAAAGAAGGCTAGTACTGACCTCTCATGACGTGGAATTCAAACAACTCACAAGAAGAAGATCTGAAACAAATTTGCCAACACGGATAGGAAGTCAGATCTCCTCTTGTGTAGTTCCACTAAGATCAAGCAATCAAGCAATGTTCTTGGTGTGACATTTTGGTTGAACTGCACAAACACTCTTAAAATAAAAGTGTTTTATGCAGTGCAACAAAAGGTCACAATAGCAACCAGGTGAAGTAGATAACCCTATTTACACAGAGGTGCAAAGGAAACAACTAGTGGTCAATAACGGTGGATGACACATAAGCCAATAAAAAGAAGCATCTAACTTATCTAAATGAGAAAGAAAGCAAGATAGTAGCATTTCTCAAATGGTGGCATTGATTCATATTAACAGAGAGATTATATTAACAATAAAATTTGTTAAACATGTAATTTGCTTTTAACTATGGCATTGCTTCAATTTTCCAGCGGCATTATTAGAGGGTGTTTGTTTACATGGACTTTTTGGTGTAGGGACTAAAAAAGTCCCTTTTAGTCCCATCTAAACCAAACAGGAGGGACTTTTAGGGACTAAAAGTGGGCATTTGGGACTAAAGAAAGAATACCCCGAGGGAGAGTCTTTTGGGGACTTTTTCCAACAGTTGCCCCTACCCCGCATCGCACCTTATCTCTATTAGTTAATTACTAGGGGTAACATGGTCTTTTAGCATGTCATTTAATAACCTAAAGTCTATGTCTAGTCCCCAAAACCAAGCAGGTAGGGACTAGGGAATTTTTAGTTGGGGCTAAAAAAATTCCTTGGACTTTTTAACCAAACATGGCCTTAGATTAACAATAGCTAAAGAGTTGCACGGGACAGTGGAGGCACCAGCACCATGTGCATCTACCGATGTATAAAGGGGTGATGCACAGTCTGTTGCAACAAAGAACAACACAACCAAGGAGCATATTTGTGTTGGTCCCAGTTTTGTTATCTTTAGACACCTTTCCCTATGTGAGGGCAGCAAATCTAGTCCTGCTCAAACTCTACAACCTTGTCCCCCAAAACAAAAAGATCAGTTTGTTACAGATGTTGTACTGCGTTTGTCATTGTTTTCCCTTTTCGACCAACGTAGGTGCTGGATAGCCAGTCTGTACTACTTTCCCTCCTTCCTTTCCTCTTTGAACCACATCCTAGATTCATCCTATACAACTTTCCCCACTACTTTCCCCCTTCCTTTCCTCTTTGAACCACGTCCTAAATTCATGTTATACAACTTTCCCCACTACTTTCCTGTTTGATCTAACACCTAGATTCGAGTGTAGAAGCGGAAAAATCCCACATGTAGCTAGAGTAATGCATGTGTAATAAGTAAATTATACCTTAAGGTTCTCGGGGTGTGGCTCAGTGGGCGTCCGGAGGCCGATCTGCCCACACTATGTACGGCAGCAAGGAAGAAGGGGGCGGAGGCCCTCCCGCGCCACCGTTGGGTGAAAGAGAACAGCTGCACCGGTAGTGGATTCCCTCCCTCGCCGACGGTGACAGCGTTAAGCCTCCTTCCCTTCTCGGTGGACGGATCTTGCTGGCTCTTTGACCAGCAGTGAGGGGAGAGAGAGAGGCCAACAAAGTCTTGTTTAGATCTGGAGAGGGTGAGAGAGTGTGAAGAGAGCAACTACAAGCATTGAGGCTCCAGCATGTATATATATAGTGGAGAGAGAGTGTGAAGAGTGCAAACCCTAGAAAACAAGCGCTGAGGCTGAAGTGTATATAGATGGAGTGGTTTTATTTTTCTCTCCATAAAAATTGTTTTAAATTGTGCACAAAACAGAACTCTTTATTTAATGTAGTGAAGAAAAATACTAGGGGCAATGCTAATACGTGAAGAAAATTTAACGCTCGAAGGAGTCAACTCGCCATTAATGTTGCACGCCTCCCGGTCGCGCTTACTAACGTTCACGTCTGGTACACGACCCTCCAAAGTGAACAACAACTGAACCACACATGGTCAAAATATCGGAAAGGTGGGCTGCACCATCCTCCAATTTTAAGTATTTTGGGCACTTGTATTCGGCCTAAGTCAGTGTGCCACCGTATGTACTAAGGGTTATAGCGGGTGCTAAGAAACTAGGGCATATTGCGAGTAATTGTCATGGCATTTATTGTAGGGTCACTTGCAAATTTTGAAACTCTATTCTCCTCTTATGTAGTGGATGAGGCAAATCTTTTGCCTCCATTTTGTAAAAATAAACGAGAAATTCAATTTTAATTATTTACTTTGTACACTTTGCTCTCTTCCAATAATTTTGGGCACTTGTATTCGACCTAAATCAGTGTGCCACCATATCTCGTACTACTCCCTCTGTCTAGGTGTAAGTCACGTTAGAAGGTGCAGCGGGACCAAGGTGCAAGCAGATAGGAGGAGAAGGAGAAACTTGACCGGTCCTTCCTCCAATCAAAGCCCTGATTTCTGTCCCTAAACACAACAATTAAGAGATGTCGTTTTAGCTAGCTACCATGCAGGGCCACGTATTAACTTGCATGCAAGACGACTTTGATTTCTTAACTGATCAACGCGTAGTTGCGCTCCATGCATTGGGTTTCCGGGGGAGATAACAAGGCAGAGTAAGTAACAACGCTCGCTAGTAACGAGGCTAGGAGGGGATTGAGATGCGAAGTTAATGGAAGACGCCTAAACATTTTGGGAATATCTGATTTTCGTAAGATGACTTAACACCTAGACGGATGGAGTACTACTCCTCAGTCCAGGTTTGATGGAATATTCGTCACCTCTTCTCTTCTTGTACGTACTCCATTTGTATCTCACTTCCTGTGGCTGCACACTCACACGATATTCCTATTCTATGAACCTGTTTGTGTGCGTGTGTGTGTTTAACAGCATGTGTGAGTTCTCTCAAGAAAAACAGTGTGTGTGTTAGAGAGAGCGACACATCGACCTACTCCTACAGAGAAATGGTGTGTAGTGTACGATTTAGCTGTGAGAGTTGGTGCATCCTCTTGTTCCCGGGTGTCCAGTCGGGACAGCCGCCATGCCCGCTCCTGACCAGCCTGGCCCACCCAAAGCCCCTCCATCGCCCGTGCGCACTTCCCGCCCGAAACGGTCAGCGCCACTCCAAAGAATCGGTGTCGCATTCATGCCCGGGTCGAGCGGACGCGACCTCTCACTGGCGCCTGTGTTGAAGGGAGAAGCGGATTCAAGAGTGATGGTTGCTTCGTCCGTCCAACTTACTGCTGGGTCTATGTGATTTGAGGGCTCATTGGTCATTATTTCTAAGGTGGTACGACTGCTGGATGTCCCACGCTTCGGTGAAAGGAGGTACTAGATTACAATTTTCTCCATTCTTACAGCAGAGGAGTGCGAAAGCAGTGAAAACACTCAGGCTCAATGATTACATGGCCCACCTCACACTATCACCATATTTTCTGGACACCGTGTGACACCTAACTCTTTACACAGTAGTAGTACATAGTATGTACTATAATTTCTCAGCGAGATAAATTTGTACAATGCTATGAAACTTCCAGCTTCTGTTTCATGTATGTTGCATCCAAGGTTGCCCTGTTGCAACATTTCATCAAATACAAAGGATACTAACATGAATGCTATTGCATCTGAATGATTGAGAGATCATAGCCAATATGTACTCCCTGTTTCGAAATAGCTGTCTCAACTTTATGCAAACTTTAGTACAAAGTTGTACTACTTCTAAAGTTGACACTTATTTTGGAACAGAGACAACTAAAGAAGAAAACGATCCATGCAGTCCCTAGCACTTGAACCCTAAACCCTAACCAGGCTTTAATTTGGTGGCAATGTTGAAGCTTCTGAAGAAATGAAGTTTGCAACCCTTTGACCATCGGATCATTTTGTGCAGTTCCACTAAAATCGAGATGAGCATCCCTGTGGCAAAGAAATTGAAGAAGCGTGATTATAATAAGATTACTGGGACTAGTTGATGAGACATAAACTCATCACAAATACAGTACGTAGAAGCCAGTAGAGGTATGTGTGGGGCAAAGAAGTAGAGAAATATCCACATGGAGCGATGTGGGCAGCTGGGGCAGTGGTGCAAGCTGGCAAAGAAGTTGTACCTGGGGGTTGTCAGGACGTAGCTCAACCTAGAGGAGGGCGACGGGAGGTGGCAACTACCCATGTGGCGGGAGTGAGCAAGGGACGAAGGCAACCTCACCGACTTTGTGAGAGAGAACGACGGGGACCCCTGATCGGGGATGTGCCGACAGTGGGTTTTCGCCGTCGGTGACGACGACCGCATCTACACAAAGCATCCACCCCTTCCCCCGGCGGACGTGATCTGCCCGGATGTTAGAGATGCGGCCATAGTCGGTTTGTGCGAGAGAGTGTGAAGAGAGCACCCTAGCAAGCAACCGTGTCGGCTCGTCCTGGCTATGTATATAGTGGAGCGGTTTCCTTTTCTCTCCATATGAACCTATTTATGTTGCGTACATGCCGATGAAGAAAAAAAACTTTATTTATAAATGACGCGGCACCGTTCATGCGTGGTTCCCGACCCTCCATTATTTATAAGTGAGTAACTACTACTAGACGCGTCAAATTGTCACGTGGGCTGCATCATCTTACAGAAAAGAGCTCCACCGTGTCACGTGTGTGGTTGGGTAAGACGCAAAAGATGCAAAGAGTGCTACTAGTATTACATGCGTGGGTGTGTGCACCTCCTCTCTTTGAGCATGGTTATTAAAAGTATAGCCCACTACTATACCATGCGGTTATTATATATGGGCACAGAGTATAGGCAATAATAATGACTAATAAGACGTCAAATCACGAGGCCCACCTTTCTCTATGTTTGACCGAGGAAGCATCCATCATTTCACTCGTTGAATATCCATCCGCTGCTGATACGTCTCCGTCGTTTCTACTTTTCCAAACACTTTTGCCCTTGTTTTGGACTCTAACTTGCATGATTTGAATAGAACTAACCCGGACGGACGCTATTTTCAGCAGAATTGCCATGGTGTTATTTTTGTGCAGAAATAAAAGTTCTCAGAATGACCTTAAAATCAACGGAGCATTATTTTGGAATATATAATAAATATTGGAAGGAAGATCCATGTCAGGGGGGCCCCCACCTGTCCATGAGGGTGGGGGCACGCCCCCTGCCTTGTGGGCCCCTTGACGCTCCACCAACCTCAACCTGGACTCCGTATATTCACTTTCGGGGAGAAAAAAACTAGGGAGAAGGATTCATCTCGTTTTACGATACGGAGCCGCCACCAAGCCCTAAACTCTCTCGGGAGGGCTGATCTGGAGTCCATTCGGGGCTCCGGAGAGGGGAATCCGTCGCCATCGTCATCATCAACCATCCTCCATCACCAATTTCATGATGCTCACCACCGTGTGTGAGTAAGTCCATCGTAGGCTTGCTGGACGGTGATGGGTTGGATGAGATTTATCATGTAATCGAGTTAGTTTTGTTAGGGTTTGATCCCTAGTATCCACTATGTTCTGATATTGATGTTGCTATGACTTTGTTATGCTTAATGCTTGTCACTAGGGCCCGAGTGCCATGATTTTAGATCTGAACCTATTATGTTTTCATCAATATATGAGAGTTCTTGATCCTATCTTGTAAGTCTATAGTCACCTATTATGTGTTATGGTACGTTAACCCCGAAGTGACAATAATCGGATACTTACCGGTGATGACCGTAGTTTGAGGAGTTCATGTATTCACTATGTGTTAACGCTTTGTTCCGGTACTCTATTAAAAGGAGGCCTTAATATCCCTTAGTTTCCAATAGGACCCCGCCGCCACGGGAGGGTAGGACAAAATATGCCATGCAAGTTTTTTTCCATAAGCACGTATGACTATATTCGGAATACATGCCTACATTACATTGATGAACTGGAGCTAGTTCTGTGTCATCCTAGGTTATGACTGTTACATGATGAACTGCATCCGGCATAATTCTCCATCACCGATCCATTGCCTACGAACTTTCCATATATTGTTCTTCGCTTATTTACTTTTCCGTTGCTATTGTTATCATCACTACAAAATACCAAAAATATTACTTTCGCTATCGTTACCTTTTACCACCATTACAATTACTATCATATTACTTTGCTACTAAACACTTTGTTGCAGATATTAAGTTTCCAGGTGTGGTTGAATTGAGAACTCAGCTGCTAATACTTGAGAATATTCTTTGGCTCCCCTTGTGTCGAATCAATAAATTTGGGTTGAATACTCTACCGTCGAAAACAATTGCGATCCCCTATACTTGTGGGTTATCAAGACTATTTTCTGGCGCCATTGCCAGGGAGCATAGCTCTATTCTTTGAGTCACTTGGGATCTATATCTGCTTATGTCGGTGTTCTGGGAATGGGGGTCCCCAGACTTGCCTACATGCGGCCCATGGCGTGGCGGCACCAGCAGGCCATACGGCCCATCTTCACCAACAAGGCACCCAAGACCCTCACGAGAGGCCAAGCCTCGCGAGGCGGACGACGCAAGACCTCCTCTGGAGCGGCCTGGTCAGGCAGGCTCACGGGGAGCGGAGATATCAAGCCGGGCAAACCTCACGAGGCTCTCGTGATGTGAGTCATGACGATCAACACCAGGCGGGCGCCAGGGCGCGCACCGTCCTTGTTTCCTCTTTGGTGCAAGGGAGGCAAGCGCAGCCACGGAGTACCGAGGCCTCGGGTAAAGGTTGCCATTTTGGTGCAACAAGACCAAGACCATGGACTGCAAGACGGAGGTCATCGTGGAGCCCAAGACGGCGTCACCACCAGAGCTTTGTGCAGGCGAAGACCGCTTTTGTCATGATAGCTTGTACTAGCTGTTCCCCTTCGAATTAGCCCGCCATTGTTGGCTCCCTTCCCGCTCCATATTTGGGAAGAGGACCAGGGCCTCTATAAATATGACTAGCCACCATAGTAGGGGATTGTGGCACCCCGGCTCGGAGCGACCGGTTTACCATGCATTGCCAGCCCAGACACCATGTGTTCTGGCAACACACAACATCTTGGTACAGAATAACAACCGCTTTATTGATGCTAGCGGAATAGAGTTACATTACAACAGCTGTCGAGGCCAAGCGGCACACTCGGTGCGGTTGAACAATATGTACATTATTTAGTGAACATCAAGGGGCCACGATCCGAACAACTACGTGGCAGCGGAATAACGTCGTGGCAGAAGCTCCATATCATAGGGACACCGATGTGGACACGATCTAGACTCGAGCAACGCTCCTCTCCAATGATATTTTCCTGAAATCTAGCATGACATGCCAGGTCAGTACATTGAATGTACTTGCAAGCTCACAACATGCATAATCATAATGACAAACAATATCATGATATTTAACCAATTATTAAAAATGCAACACTATATGTCAACATGTTGTGATCATGCTCGAACGTCCCTCGGGACAGCTTACCAACCGTGATCATCTCTAGATCACAAACACGCTACCAAAGTGGTCTTTCTCAAGATCAAATCGTGATCCTTACGGCGATCACAACCACGACCATCATTTGGTCCCAAATGCCTCGATGGCCTTTCTGCCATCCATCAACAATGCAAAGTTCATAGCTTAGTGTGCAATTTTTATTAAACGTTGACTCATGGTGGGACCTACTATGAGGTGTTCGTAACCGTGGACTCGGCTATCGATAGATTACACACTCTACAGAGGTAGCACACTGTACCCACACCACGGAACCCATGTCCTCGCACTCCCATTCGGGTGGACCAACGACATTCCGTCAAAACCCCTCCATTGCCACAGCACTCTCCCAGCCACTCCGACCCAAATCCCCAACGGGCTGGTCCTGGGTGGCCCCGTGTCTACCAAAGACACCCCGACCACCGTTGTGGTCAAAACACTCCCACTCAGGGACTCTATACCATAATCTCATCAACGAGCACACAAGATTATGTCTGCTTACCGGGCCAGGGCAAGCACGACATAACCTTCCCTAGATGGAGGCACCGACTAGAGGCCGTGTCAATGGACCGAATCAAGGCCTTCCCACAAAGGCTAATGTGGTTGCACTGGAAAGAAACTCGATTCAGCGGCACCATGACCCAGTCAACGGTATATTCAAGTTGAGTTATATTCAGGTTTAACTTTAAACTAAAAATGACCGGTGTCATAGCATGCCATGAAATGCAAAACAACACATGCATCATATAGTGATAAAAAAATGACCAATGTCATCCTTATACACACCAAGCATAACGTCAACAACTCAAATTACTCTACTTGCTCAAATAACTCACAACTTAACCAAAATATTTTGCAACAAGTTTTATTGGTTTCTTACGCAAGACAGTAACTCCGATAAATTTCTCATATGCTTGTCAAAAAGATTTCACTATCAACAACTCTTAGTTTCTTTATCAGTAAGTTTGGTTCAAACATTCTATAAGACAAGTAATATGATTAAACAAGTATTTAACAGAACATTTTCTAACATTTTTAATCAATCTAAGAGGGCAAAAATATAGCTTTAAATAACTGCTAACATGCATAACAAAATTATTTCTAACATCACCTCAAATAAATCTTATCTTGCTTTATCCACTAAACTAGTTTCACCCATTCTGTAAATCAAGCATAACAACTAACAGAATATAAATAACTCCATAATCATTTAAATGCATGGATTAATCATTTCATGCAAGTAAGAAAATCACAATTATTGAAATGGCACCATGAAAATCTTGATGTGGCTTGCCTTAGTGCATATGAGGTTCACAAGCCTCCTGGTGATCCTCAAGACAAGCTTCACCTTCTGAAAATAGTTTTAAACACAAAAAGAAAATATCAAGAACACTTCTGAAAATCACCAGAAATTCTAGACAGCTCATAAAAATCTCATCTTTGGTGAGCTGCTAGATTTCTTATCAAATAACACAGTGCAAAAAGAATCAATTCATTTGGACTTATGGTTGAAAAGTTATAACTGTTTGAAGTGTTCTGTAAATTCAAATGAATTTGAATAAAAGAAATAGACTGGGGGGTGACATCGAAGGCGTAAAGCCCAGGGGCGCCACCACTCGTACCGCTTCACGCGTACTGAGTGGCTGACTAGCGGGCCCCGCTAGTCAGGTGGGGGAAGAGGGAGAAGGAAACAGCAGGGGTCGCGGCTTCGCCGGAGCTTTCGCCGGCGATGAGGGCTCCTTGGCCCAAACGAGAGGGGGGGATGGCAAGAGGGGGTTGAGGCGCACCTGCCCGTACCCATAGCGTAGCTAGGGGTGATCGGATGGCGTCGGAATCAACCTTGCAAGCGGAGGCAGAACGTGGAGGTCGCCGGAGTTGAGGAAGATGGCGAGCAGAGGCCACTCCAGGGGCTCCAAGCGGGCGAGACGGCCTCACTGGAGAGAGGCGGAGTCCCTGGAGGGGTCGCCCAGGCCTGGGAGGGGCTGGAGCTACTGCGGTTACCAGAGGGGATTGCCGGGGAGCTCGAGCTCGGGGACGGCGGCCTGAGGCCTGCCCGGACAGGCTTCGTCTTCCTACTCGATCATGGGGTGTGTGTGAGTGCTGGATGGTTCTCGAGGAGGCTGGGGAGGGCTCTATTTATAGGCGAGCGGTGAGGGTGCTCCGGGCTCCGTCGGTGGACACCTGTCCATGGCGCCCGGTGACGAGCGGCGTCAGTGAGAGGGGGAGAAGGCGACGGAGGTCACGCGGCCACTGTGGGCGGGCGGAGACGAGCACATGATCAAGAGGATGGCGACGAGCACAGTGCGCTCCGCACTGTTGGGCTAGCCGGACCTTGCCCGTGCTCGCTGCGGCTAGCTCCAGCGTCGGCGAGCACCAGGGAGGAGTTAAGAACATTGAGACGATGATGGTGGCGAGGGTTGGCATGGTTGGGCAGGCGGGGAAGCGAGCACGCGAGCAACAGAGGCTCGGGCGTGTCGCAGAGCGCGTCGGCTGCATGTCAGCACGCCTGGATGAACGCGGTCACCGCGTGAACTATGACATCAGGTCGATCTAAGAAAAAACTCAATGTGTGGCATGTTGTTCGTGGTAGTTTTGAGTGTTACCACGATTTGGTTTGGATCCAGGTGCAGTAGAGAAGTTTTCACACACCAAGTAAGTTTCTGGTCAGTAACTTGGTGATGTTACTGTGGTCAAATGGCTTGGAGTTTGAAGCTGTGCTTTGGAGGCTAGTGATAAGTTACTAAGGTAAAGATGCACAAGAAAGTTCAGGTCAAATGGAGCAAGTAAAATGATATTTTGTAGCAAAAATATTCCAAAAAGTGATGAAATATTTTTGCTCAGGAAGGTGCACTAGGGTTCACAGAATATTTGTGAATTATATCAGATTTTTCTGAGCCATAAAAATTGGGGTTGCTTTGAAGCAAACAAATCTGGCTTAGGGGTTTTGGAAAGAAAATGAATATTTTCATTTAAGAAAAATATGTCGGTGTTTTGGGAACGGGGGTCCCCAGACATGCCTGCCTGCGGCCTGCGGCGTGGCTCAAAAGGGGGCCCAGCGCGGCCCATCTTTATCAACACAGACCCAAGACCCTCGCGAGGGGCCAAGCCTCGCGGGGCGGACGACACGGAGCTTCCTCAGGCACGGCCTCATCAGGCTGGCTCGCGAGGAGGCGGAGAGATCAAGGCGGGGTACCTCACGAGGTACCCGTGACGCAAGCCATGACGACCAAAGGCGCCAGGCGGGCGCCAGCCGCGCAGTGTCCTCCTTTCCTCTTTGGTGCAAGGCAGCAAGCTCAGGCGAGAGCATCAAGCAAAGGCACCCGTTTCGGTGCAACGAGACCAAGACCAGTCCAACGGCAGGGAGGAAGTCATTGTGGAGCCCAAGCCAGCGTCACCACCAGAGCCTTTGGCAGGCGAGGACCAACTTTAGTCAGGATAAGTGTACCAGATGTTCCCCTTCAAAATGGCCAATTGTTGGCGCCCTTCCCGCTCAATATTTGGGAAGAGGCCCAGGGCCTTTGCCTATAAATAGGACTAGCCACCCCCAGGGTAGAGGGGAATCAAGAAGGGAGAATCTAGAAGCCAAGAGAGAAACTAGCTAGGATCGGATCGAGTAGAATCACAGAGAGAGAGAGAGAGAGAGAGAGAGAGAGAGAGAGAGAGAGAGAAGGGCGACAGAACTCCTCCTAGCAGTTCATCCCCCCAGCCAAGAACAGACCCTCGCAAGGCTGTTCTTCCTTGTATTGCTCATCATCATCAGCCCAAGAGGCAATCCACCACACCACACACTGGAGTAGGGTATTACACCACAACGGTGGCCCAAACCAGTATAAACCCTGTGTCTCTTGTGCTGTTCTTTCCATAGCTTAGATCTTAGCGAGGCAGAGGGGTGCAGGTAGGTAGAAGGCGAAATCTCCGCGCGCACCCAGTGTTCAAACCTCAAGGGTCTGCCGGAACCCGAAATCCAACATTTGGCGCGCCAGGTAGGGGTGCGCCGGAATTCGTCTTCCACCACACCGTTCTCCTCCGACCATCGCATCCATGTCTGGCGCTCATCGGGCCCGCGCCGAGCGCCGGGCCGCTCTCGCTTCCCGCGTCGCCCAGACGGCTCCTGTCGGCGGGCGTCCTCGCCGTTCCCCGTCACCTGCCGTGAACGCCGCCACCGGCCCGGCGGGGAACGAGCAGCAAGCATCGTCTCAGCATATATCCGTGCGGCAAGACGGCCGCACCGCTACTCCCTCGCTCACCCCAGCTGGTTCTTCGTCCCGCGCGCTCCGCGCACCCATGGAGGCTCGAGCTGCGCTCATCGCGGCAAACGAGTTCCTGCGCTACCGTGCCGTCGATGACGTCTATGAAGAATGGCTCGACCGCGTCGCCGAGCTCGTCCGCGCCGCAGGGGGCTCTCCTGCGCCGTCCGTTCCACTGCACCGCACCCCGCCCCGCGCGGGCGACGAAGCTCCAGGGGCACCCCAGCCGCCTCCTCCTCAAGAAGGCGCCATGGCTCCAAGGCGCGTGACCCCTGGGCGGAACCCGCTCCGTTAGGTGCCAGCGCGGCAAGAGCAGAGCTGCCAAGAAGTCCCTCGCCCGCAAGAAGCTGCCCGGGCGCTCCCTGCTCCAGCACGTCGCGACCATGCTCCTGCTCCCGCATGTCAAGACCCCGCGCTGCTCCCAGCTGCAGCGCGTGGGGACATGCAAGACCAAGCTCTCTGTCACCCAAGGCCTCCTGTGGCCACAGCAGGCTGTCGTGCCTTCACCACCGAGTTATGCAGTGTCGCGTGGCCCGGCAAGTTCAAGCCAGACCTGCCTCCTCATTATAACGGCACGGCTGACCCTGCGGAGTTCCTCCAGCTCTATGAGCTGGGCATCGAAGCTGCCAACGGAGACGAGAAGGTCATGGCAAACTGGTTTCCCATGGCACTCAAGGACGGGGCCCGCACCTGGCTCCTGAACCTGGCTCCAGGCATGATCTCCTCCTGGGACGAGATGCTCACCCGCTTCATCGCCAACTTCCAAGGTACTCGCGACCGGCCACTCACCGTGAGCGACATGCGCCACATCAAGCAACAACCTGGAGAGACCCTGCAGAAGTACATCTAGCGCTTCAACAATGCACACCTCAAGATTCCCAAGGTGACCGAGGAGGCCATCATCTCAGCCTTCTCCGACAGCATGCGCAATGTCAAGATGAAGGAGGAGCTGCGATGCATGAAGACCTGTGCACTTCCTTGGAGTTGTTCAACTTGGCAACCAAGCATGCCAGGGCTGAGGAAGGGCGTCTCTCCCTCCTCGAGCTGCCTGCCACGGACCCAGAAGAGAAGAAGCCCAAGGCCAAGGATGTGAAGCGCAAGGGGGCTGCCATGCTCACAGCAGAACCAGACACCAAGTGGGGCAGAGATCAGCCCGAATCTTCCAAGGGTAGTCGATACCGTGTGTACCACGACCTCCACACCCACAACACTAATGAATGACAAGAGCTCCGAGCCGTGCAAGAAGGAAGGATCGGCCGTCGCCCCGACCACGGTGACCGGGGCTACGGTCAAGGAGGAGGAGGGAACGCAGGACGCTGGGAAGACCACTGCCCGCGCCAAGGGTGGCGCGATCGACCTCGGGAGGATCGCTGGCAAGACCAACCTCGCGAGGGAGACTAGAGGGATCAGCCTCGCGAGGATCGCCCGCAAGGCAACACAGGCCTCCCTCCGCTGCCGCCGCAGCCAAGGAGAAACGAGGACCGCCATCAGGACGAGGGGGCTGGGGGCTTCCAGGAGCCGCGCGCGATCGCCTGCATCCTGGGCGGGGCTCAAGCCCCAGCCTCTCAACGCATCTTCAAGCAGTTCGCCCGCAAAGTGAATGCATTCCTCCCCAAGCTCGAAGCCACGTGCCCTCTCAGGTGGTCGGCGTGCGCCATCACGTTCAGTTCAGCAGATCAGCTCAAGTGTGCGGCCACAGCCAGAGTCCTCCCGATGCTTTGTTCCCCAATCATCAGCAACGTGGTGGTCACCAGGACCCTCATCGATGGCGGGGCAGGGCTCAACGTCCTATCCGTGGAAACATTCAACAATCTCCAAGTGCCCTACAACCAGCTTCAGCCAACCAAGCCTTTCTCCGGAGTCACCGACGGCTCCACGGTCCCGATTGGGCAGGTCCGCCTCCCTGTCACCTTCGGGGCACGCGACAACTACTGCTACCTATACGTCGCCGTGGACAAGTTCACCAAGTGGGCTGACGTAGAGGCCGTCCGCACCATCCCCGCGGGTTCCGCGGTCAAGTTCATCAGGGGCATCGTGAGCCGGTTCGGGGTGCCAAACCGCATTATCACAGACAACGGTTCGCAGTTCACCAGTAACCTCTTCAAAACATACTGTGCTAACCTTGGAACGCAGATATGCTACGCTTCGGTGGCACACCCCCGAAGCAACGGCCAGGCCGAGCGAGCCAACGTAGAGGTCCTGAGGGGCCTCAAGACTAGGACGTTCAAGAAGAAGCTGGAGGCCTGCGGCAGAGGTTGGTACGACGACCTTCAGTCCGTGTTGTGGTCCATCCGCACAACCGCGACCAAGCCGGCTGGAGAGACCCAGTTCTTCCTGGTCTACGGAGCCGAAGCGGTCCTCCCTCACAAGGTCAGACGTCGCTCCGCACGGGTCCTGGCGTTCGACGAGGCGCAACAGGACGCCATGTGGGGGATGGACCTCGTGCTGGGGGAGGAACATCACCGAGAGGCCGCGCTGCGAGGAGCGAGGTACCAACAAGCACTGCGACGATATCACTACCGCAACATCCGCCCCAGAACTCTTGAGGTAGGCGACCTCATGCTCAGGAGGGTTCTCTCCAGGGAGGGATTGCACAAGCTCTCTCCCATGTGGGAGGGCCTGTTCAAGGTTGTTCATGTTTCCAGGCCTGGCTCCGCGCGCTTGGAGACTCAGGAGGGGGTGCCGATCCAGAACGCATGGAACATCCAGCACCTCCGGAGGTTCTACCCCTAAAAAGGCCCAGAGCCTGTGAAGAAGGCGAACGCCTGTGAAGATTATCCTTTTTGGAAAAGGCCCAGAGCCTGTGAAGAAGGCGAATGCCTGTGAAGATTATCCTTTTTGGAAAAGGCCCAGAGCCTGTGAAGAAGGCGAATGCCTGTGAAGCTGTCGCGTTTGGGAAAAGGCCCGAAGCCTGTGAAGAGGGCAAATGCCCGTGAAGCCTGCTCCCCCCAAGAAAGGCCCGGAGCCTGTGAAGAAGGCCAACGCATGTGAAGCTCGCCGCCCGTGACACTCTCACGTAATAATGAGTTGGGGCTGTACATGCCCCGGAGTCTCAGGAGCGCCGGCCTCAGGCCCTGGGGCTCCCTCCCACGCCTAGTGGAAGCACTTAGCTCCGCGCTGGTGAGAAGACGTAGAAGACTAGATTAGGTGCCGGACGCGGGTTTTTCATTTACTTTCCGCAGTTGGCTTGTTCATTCTCATTCGAAGTTTTATTGAAGTTGTTGCCGTCTTTGGCTTGTGGTTCTTCAACTTTTCACTCTCCTACCTCGATTTCTCTTATGCAAGGCCTCGCGAGGGGGGCAGCCGAGCGCCCTCGTGAGTGTTTCCATCCTAGTCGTTCAAAGGTTTCGCGACCTGGGTCCATTACAGGAGCACCCCTCCAGTCCGTGCCCCACGGGCACCGCTACACGAACACAGGGCCTGGGTCGGTCGCCCCCCCCCCCCCCACGGCTGGGGCCGGGAACTATCCACACGCGGGCACGTAGCCAGAAGGCACGATAACGGAAGCAAAGCGATGATTAACATCAATAACCCAAACACGCCCCCATGGGGCTCCACGCTACTGTCTTTTACGCAGGAAAAAGGAAAAGAAAGAACAAATCAGGCGCAGCTCGCCTCACACCGGCCCGCAAGGAAGACTTGAGCTGCCTCCGGGGCTCAGGCAGACTCCCTCTCGCGCTTCACCGAGGCGCGACGGCGGGCAAACGCGCTACCACCTCCCAAGCAGGTACGACGGCGTGGAGGCTGACCGCGGTCACCGCTAGAAGAGTTGCCGCCTGAAGAAGAACCGGTGAAGCTTGGGGAACCCTGAGCACCGCCAATCACGCGAGCGCTATCCTCTTCATCATCGCCGGGGCTGCCTCCCCGGCCGCGGTCGTCGTCCTCAGGGCAGCACCCTGCGTGACGACCATCTTCCCCAAACACCCTCACATAGAGGGTGGCATCACCGTCAAACTTGAAGTGCAGGGTGCACCACGGCTCAGGCCACGCGCGCGGGCAAACGTCTGCCAACCGCGGGTCAAGGCCAGGCTCCCGGCCGCGGAGACCGCCAGTGAAGTCCATGAGGCCCGGCTGCAGCAGCCGTCTGCCTGAAGCCAGAGGCCGCCTGGGGCGCCGGTCGGGAGCTCACCGAGGAGGAAGTGAGGGAATTGAAACCGGGTGCTAGTCGGCTCAGCCGACCACACAACGAACTCCGGCAGCACCTCTCCAGCGCGAAAGCACGGCCTAGGGGAACGCGCGACCAAAGCGCGCCCCCCGGCCGCAGTAGTCCGCCCGTCACCGTGCTAGAAATCATCTCCACGGCCGCGGGGAGCTGCCGTGGAGGCCACAGGATGTTTGCGAGGGCGCCCTCAGCCGCGCTTGGGCTGGGGAGAGGTAGGCTCAACCTGGTGAGCCTTCCCCTTCTCTGCGGCTGAGAACCTCCTCGACGGAGCCATGAAGAAGAAGGAGAAGCAAGGGGGGTGAACTGGAAGGGCGTGCGCCGCTCCGTACTTATAGCCGGTGAGGGCCAACCGTCGGCCCCCACAATCACAGGTAATCATGACCTGCTTTGCATGCAGGGACTTGTCCAATCCGTGCAGTTGCCGAGGCGCCGTGGGGAAGTGGAGACACCCACGTCCAATCAACCGCCATGCGGCACCCAAGGCCGAAGGCTGTTAGGGCCCGCGGAGCTTCGCTCTTGCCCTTTCGCCTCCCTGCACGGCCAAGTCCGGGCGCACCTTGGGCCCGGGGGCTACTGTCGGCGTTCTGGGAACGGGGGTCCCCAGACTTGCCTGCCTGCGGCTTGCAGCGTGGCACAAAAGGGGGCCCAGCGCGGCCCATTTTCATCAACACAGACCCAAGACCCTCGCGAGGGGCCAAGCCTCGCGGGGCGGACGACACAGAGCTTGCTCAGGCACGGCCTCATCAGGCTGGCTCACGAGGAGGCGGAGAGATGAAGGCGGGGTACCTCACGAGGTGCCCGTGACACAAGCCATGACGACCAAAGGCTCCAGGCGGGCGCCAGCCGCGCAGTGTTCTCCTTTCCTCTTTGGTGCAAGGGAGCAAGCTCAGGCGAGAGCATCAAGCAAAGGCACCCGTTTCGGTGCAACGAGACCAAGACCAGTCCAACGACAGGGAGGAAGTCATTGTGGAGCCCAAGACAGCGTCACCACCAGAGCCTTTGGCAGGCGAGGACCAACTTTAGTCAGGATAAGTGTACCAGATGTTCCCCTTCAAAATGGCCAATTGTTGGCGCCCTTCCCGCTCAATATTTGGGAAGAGGCCCAGGGCCTTTGCCTATAAATAGGACTAGCCACTCCCAGGGTAGAGGGGAATCAAGAAGGGAGAATCTAGAAGCCAAGAGAGAAACTAGCTAGGATCGGATCGAGTAGCAACACACACAGAGAGAGAGAGAAGGGCGACTAAACTCCTCCTAGCAGTTCATCCCCCCAGCCAAGAACAGACCCTCGTGAGGCTGTTCTTCCTTGTATTGCTCATCATCATCAGCCCAAGAGGCAATCCACCACACCACACACTGGAGTAGGGTATTACACCACAACGGTGGCCCGAACCAGTATAAACCCTGTGTCTCTTGTGCTGTTCTTTCCATAGCTTAGATCTTAGTGAGGCGGAGGGGTGCAGGTAGGTAGAAGGCGAAATCTCCGTGCGCACCCCAGTGTTCGAACCTCAAGGGTCTGCCGGAACCCGAAATCCGACAAAATATTCCAAATATTATTTTTGGGTGGGTCAGAAGTGAAATGATAATTTAGGAGGGAAGTGAAGCACTTGGGTGAAAGCCAAGGATGCCCAAGTGTTTAAGTCCATATGAAAAGATTTAGAAACTCCAAGTTTCAAAAAAATTCAAATGAAAAATCAAGCAAATAAGAAAGGGCAAAACCCACGCTATCACAAACCTCCCCCACTTAGAATGAATCTCGTCCTCGAGATTTGGTTGCTTGGGAAAACCACTCTGGATACTGATCCCTAAGGAATTCTTCCTGCTCCCAAGTTGCTTCTGACTCTGTGTGATGCTCCCACTGAAACTTGTAAAATTTTCCGACTTTACTACGAGTGACCCTTTCCATCTAATCCAAAATTTTGAACGGTCTTTCTTCAGAAGTTAAATCTTTTGCCAATTCTATCTCAGCCATTGTATTTCTTTTCTCGGGCGGGGATATGCATCGTCTCAATTGAGAAACATGGAACACGTTGTGTATGTCTGCCAATTCCGGGGGTAGTTCCAGTTGATATGCAACCGTTCCCTCTCGAGACATAATCGGGAATGGACCAATGAATTTGGGTGTCAGCTTTCCACGAGTCTGAAATCTCTTGACTCCTTTCATAGGAGTGACTCGGAGGTATGCGTGTTCTCTGGGTTCAAAACTGACCTGCCGATGTTTGGCATCATAATAACTCTTCTGTCGAGATTTGGCCAATTGCAGTCTGTCTCGGATTTCCCTAACTTGTTTCTCAGCTTCCAGCATGAGATCCGTTCCGAAGATACGGCTATCTCCAGTCTGAGACCAATTTAGAAGAGTGCGGCACTTACGGCCATACAGAGCTTCGTATGGTGACATCTTTAGACTGGTCTGGAAACTCTTGTTATAAGAGAACTCGGCATATGGCAAGCAGTCTTCCCATTTAGATTCTTTGGCTATCACACAGGCTCGCAACATATCTTCGAGTATTTGGTTTACCCGCTCTGTCTGTCCATCTGTCTGAGGGTGATAGGCAGTACTATATTTCAGTGTTGTCCCCAAGGCTTGATGGAGACGGGACCAAAAAGCGGAGGTAAACAAAGAACCTCGGTCGGAAGTGATAGTTCGGGGTACTCCATGCAGGTTGACGATCCTAGATACATACAGTTGTGCAAGTTCATTTGCTCTGTAGCTGGTGCTGATTGGAATGAAATGAGCAACCTTGGTCAGGGTGTCTATTATAACCCAGATTGCATCCTTGCCTCGCTGAGTCCTAGGCAATCCTGTGATGAAATGCATGCAAAGGTCATCCCATTTCCACTATGAAACTGGCAGCGGTTGGAAAAGTCCGGCTGGCTTCTGATGATCTGCTTTCATCTTGTTGCATATGTCGCAACGGGCTACAAAATAGGCAATGTCTTTCTTCATTCCATCCCACCAGAATATTTGTCTAAGGTCCTCATACATTTTCGTACCTCCGGGGTGAATGGAATATGATGATTCGTGGGCTTCTGACAGGATTTTCTTCTTCATGTCCGGTTGATTTGGCACACAAATGCGTCCACGGAATCGGAGGGTACCGAATTCGTCCTTGGAGAAGTCAGAGGCCTGCTTTGCCATCTGGCCCTTGGCACATCTTTGTAGGTTGGTGTCAGCTGGTTGTGCCTTGCAGATCTCCATCTCAAGTGTGGGGGTAACTTCCAAAATATTAGCGAGGTCAGCCTCTATGATGACCAAGTTGAGCTGAGCGATCTCCTCTTGGAGTTTGGTGGGCAATGATTTTAACATGACATTTAAGCTGACGGGCTTTCGATTGAGTGCATCAGCAATGACGTTGGCCTTGCCTGGATGGTAATTTATTCCAAGGTCATAATCCTTGACCAACTCTAACCATCTTCGCTGACGGAGATTTAAATCTGTCTGAGTGAAAATGTACTTGAGGCTTTTGTGGTCGGTAAAAATTTGGCACCTTTTTCCAATGAGGTAGTGTCTTCTCGGGTTGCGCAGTTTATGCAAACTTGATATTTGGTCAACTAGTTCATACCCAATATAATATCCAACTTTTCAGACTCAAGGATTATCAGAGATGTTGGAAAGCAGACCCCGTTGATATTGATCTCCAGATCACGGCAGGCCAGATTGCTCTTGATTATGGATCCCGGGGTTTGTACCAGCATATTTTTGCCCAAAATTGTGCAAGGAAAACTGTTTTGGGTGGCAAAACTCTGACAAATAAAAGAATGGGAAGCCCCAGAGTCAAATAAAATTATGGCAGGTATGTCATTAACAGAAAACATACCAATGACGACTTCTGGCTTTTCTTGGGCTTCATCGGCGGAGATATGATGCACGTGCCCGGTGAAGTTTTGCTGGTTTGGCCGTGACTCCATAAAATTGACTTGCGGCCAGCTTAGGACATTCGTCTTGTTGTTCTTGGGGCATTGCTTGGCATAATATCCATGCTGCCCGCAAATGAAACAAGAATTATTGCGCTGACGCTCCTCATGCATTGGATTGGTCACAATATTCTTGACTTGAGTGGTGGTCTTGTTAACATTCTGCTGCCAATTTGGCTTGTATTCCACCTGAGTCCGCTGCCAGGTACGAGCCTTTTGCATAGGTGGCCCATCCTTCTTTGGTTCAAACTTGCGCTTGTTGTCGTTAGCAGGCCTATTATCAGATATAAGCTTGTGCTCCCGTTCAGCAATGAACGCCTCGTCCACCAGAGTTTGGAAATCCGTGAAATCAAACATACTGAGAGCACACCGAAGTTGCGGATTTAAACCTCTAAGAAATATGTAAATCTTCCTTTCTTCGGTGGCCACGTCATACAGAGAGTAACGGGCCAAATGATTGAATTTTTGCAGATATTCAGCCACAGACTGATTTCCTTGGACGAGCGCGAGAAATTCACGCTGATTGGCCTTCATAACTCCAGTAGGGATATGATATTTTCGGAACTTATCCTTAAATTTCTCCCAGGTGATTTCCTCATCAATCGGCCACATGGCCTTTGTATTTTCCCACCATATGGTAGTTGCGCCTTCAAGGTAATGAATTACAAATGGAACTTTATCATTTCCTTCAGTACGGGCAATCTCAAGCTTTTTCTCCATTGTGCGTAACCAATCGTCTGCATTCATTGGGTCAACATTCTGACTGAAACTGGGTGGATTGGTCCTCTGAAAATCTGACAGCTTTGAGTGATGACCATTCTGGTTGCCATTCTATCCAACCATAGCTTGAACACTTCTCAATATTTCAATCAGATCATTGTTCCTTTTTTCTTCAAACATACGTAGAATTTGCTCGGTGGAGGGAGGATCAGACCGTGGAGGTGGTGGCTGAACGTACGGCTCGGGAGAATGTCCTGCCTGTCGTGTGGAACGACGAACAGGAGTTCCCTCACGAACGTTGCTACTGCTGCCTCCCCGCGTCATCCTATTGTGAATTTTTCCCAAGACAACACAATCAAGATGAGAAACACCCAAAAATAAGATTGGGGAAAAGCCAGCGACAAATCCTGGAAGAAAGCAAAAGAGCGGAAAATACGGCGAATAAAGTCTCAACATAATTATACATAGACTCATACATGAAAAGTAAACAAAATGACTAGTTCACTACTCTCATACAGGCAACAAAACATCATGACTCGCACGACTACATCCATACATCATCCTGACAACTGCGAATACTCAAAGATACTACTTCTCTACTAGTGCTGCGGCGTCCTCCCCTGAAGTGGTCTCGGATCCCGAACTGACATGGTTAACAGAAACCTCCGGGTTAAAGGTAACACGACGGCGCTGTCTCGAGGGCTCTCCCTCAGGGGTAGGGGTAGGATGAAGCATCGGGGCTACAGGGGTAACGAGAAATGAGACCCACTCAGCAGAAGTACTTAGAGGGTTCGCGGCCGAGACGCCCGTGCTACTCGGGGGAGTAACTGGCAAAATAGGGGAGCTAGAACTGACTGGGACATAAGGGGTGAATCCCAGTGAAGACGGGGTAGTGGCGGATCTAGAAGTGACCAAAGTAGTGGCTAAAGTAGTACGAGTACAAGTCAGCTCTCGAGCCAGCTCGTGGATCATGAGATAGCTAGCAGTGATATAATGAGCAAGGTGGCTAGCAACACTATCAGACTCCGGATCAATGAGAGGGAAACGGACACGACCATTGTCGTGCAGAGATGGGTAGTAGTAGAAACCTAGGTGGTTCTGCATTCGGACCTTGTTGTAGCGAAGCTCGACAAGGACCTCGAATGCAGCAAACTGGACAGCCTGAGAAGCGGTGGAGGCATAACCGCTCCGAGAAGTGTGAGTGTAAGAGCAGGAATCGGAACTAGTGCGCAGAGTGACCACTGTGTGATACTCATATACTGAATCAGCTAGATGCTCCCGGTACACACGATAGACTGGGTCATCTCCGAGAGGGTACAACCGACGCCACACGTTGCAAAGGAGGTGCGGAGACGTGTACGGCATCATCTGCAACTGGCACGGATACGGCACCGGAGCCATCTACACCCACAACCATTAGCAGGTTAGCATAAAAAAATATAAACCGAATGCATGCAACTCAATAATCAGCACAAATTACTACCAGCACTCAACTAAAACTCGTATCTAGCGCGTCGTAGTCTAGCGTGGCCTACAGTCGGTGCGGCTCTGATACTAAGTGTTGTGGCACCCCGGCTCAGAGCGACCAGTTTACCATGCATTGCCAGCCCAGACCATGTCTTCTAGCAACACACAACATCTTGGTACAGAATAACAACCGCTTTATTGATGCCAGCGGAACAGAGTTACATTACAACAGCTATCGAGGCCAAGCGGCACACTCAGTGCGGCTGAACAATATGTACATTATTTAGTGAACATAAAGGGGCCTCGATCCGAACAACTACGTGGTAGTGGAATAACGTCGTGGCGGAAGCTCCATATCACAGGGACACCGATGTGGACACGATCTAGACTCAAGCAGCGCTCCTCTCCAACGATACTTTCCTAAAATCTGGCATGACACGCCAGGTCAGTACATTGAATCTACTTGCAAGCTCACAATAGGCATAATCATAATGACAAACAATATCATGATATTTAACCAATTATTAAAAATGCAACACTATATGTCAACATGCTGTGATCATGCTCGAACGTCCCTCGGGACAGCTTACCAACCGTGATCATCTCTAGATCACAAACACACCACCAAAGTGGTCTTTCTCAAGATCAACTCATGATCCTTATGGCGATCACAACCACGACCATCATTTGGTCCCAACTGCCTCGATGGCCTTTCTGCCATCCATCAACAATGCAAAGTTCATAGCTTAGTGTGCAATTTTTATTAAACATTGACACATGGTGGGACCTACTACGAGGTGTCCGTAACCGTGGAATCGGCTATCGATAGATTACACACTCTGCAGAGGTAGCACACTGTACCCACACCACGGAACCCATGGCCTCGCACTCCCATTCGAGTGGACCAACGGCATTCCGTCAAAACCCCTCCATTGCCATAGCACTCTCCCGGCCACTCCGACCCAAATCCCCAACGGGCTGGTCCTGGGTGGCCTCGTGTCTACCAAAGACACCCCAACCACCGTCGTGGTCAAAACACTCCCACTCGGGGACACTCCCACTTGGGGACTCGGTACCATAATCTCATCAACAAGCACACAAGATTATGTCTGCTTACCGGGCCAGGGCAAGCACGACATAACCTTCCCTAGATGGAGGCACCGACCAGAGGCCGTGTCAATGGACCGAATCAAGGCCTTCCCACAAAGGCAAATGTGGTTGCACTGGAAAGAAACTCAATTCAGCGGCACCATGACCCAGTCAACGGTATATTCAAGTTGAGTTATATTCAGGTTTAACTTTAAACTAAAAATGACCGGTGTCATAGCATGCCATGAAATGCAAAACAACACATGCATCATATACTGATAAAAAATGACCAATGTCATCCTTATACACACCAAGCATAACGTCAACAACTCAAATTACTCTACTTGCTCAAATAAATCACAACTTAACCAAAATATTTTGCAACAAGTTTTATTGATTTCTTACGCAAGAAAGTAACTCCGATAAATTTCTCATATTCTTGTCAAAAAGATTTCACTATCAACAACTCTTACTTTCTTTATCACTAAGTTGGGTTCAAACATTCTGTAAGACAAGTAATATGATTAAACAAGTATTTAACAGAACATTTTCTAACAATTTTTTATCAATCTAAGAGGGCAAAAATATAGCTTTAAATAATTGCTAACATGCATAACAAAATTATTTCTAACATCACCTCAAATAAATCTTATCTTGCTTTATCCACTAAACTAGTTTCACCCATTCTGTAAATCAAGCATAACAACTAACAGAATATAAATAACTCCATAATCATTTAAATGCATGGATTAATCATTTCAGTCAAGTAAGAAAATCACAATTATTGAAATGGCACCATGAAAATCTTGATGTGGCTTGCCTTAGTGTAGATGAGGTTCACAAGCCTCCTGGTGATCCTCAAGACAAGCTTCACCTTCTGAAAATAGTTTTAAACACAAAAAGAAAATATCAAGAACACTTCTGAAAATCACCAGAAATTCTAGACAGCTCAGAAAAATCTCATCTTTGGTGAGATGCTAGATTTCTTATCAAATAACACAATGCAAAAAGAATCAATTCATTTGGATTTATGGTTGAAAAGTTATAACTGTTCGAAGTGTTCTGTAAATTCAAATGAATTTGAATAAAAGAAATAGACTGGGGGGTGACGTCGAAGGCGTAAAGCCCAGGGGCGCCACCACTCGTACCGCTTCGCGCGCGTACTGAGTGGCTGACTAGTGGGCCCCGCTAGTCAGGTGGGGGAAGAGGGAGAAGGAAACAGAGGGGGTCGCGGCTTCGCTGGAGCTCTCGCCGGCGACGAGGGCTCCTTGGCCCAAACGAGAGGGAGGGATGGCAAGAGGGGGTTGAGGCGCACCTGCCCGTACCCATAGCATAGCTAGGGGCGGTCGGACGGCGTCGGAATCAACCTCGCAAGCGGAGGCAGAACGTGGAGGTCGCCGGAGTTGAGGAAGACGGTGAGCAGAGGCCACTCCAGGGGCTCCAAGCGGGCGAGACAGCCTCACCAGAGAGAGGCGGAGGCCCTGGAGGGGTCGCCCAGGCCTGGGAGGGGCTGGAGCTACTGTTGTTACCAGAGGGGATCGCCGGGGAGCTCGAGCTCGGGGACGGCGGCCCGAGGCCTGCCCGACCGCTCTCCGGCTTCCTACTCGATCATGGGGTGTGTGTGAGTGCTGGATGGTTCTCGAGGAGGCTGGGAAGGGCTCTATTTATAGGCGAGCGGCGAGGGTGCTCCGGGCTCCGCCGGTGGACACCTGTCCACGGCGCCCGGCGACGAGCGGCGTCAGTGAGAGGGGGAGAAGGCGACGGAGGTCACGCGACCACTGTGGGCGGGTGGAGACGAGCACATGATCAAGAGGATGGCGACGAGCATAGTGCGCTCCGCACTGTTGGGCTGGCCGGACCTTGCCCGTGCTCGCTGCGGCAAGCTCCGGCATCGGCGAGCGCCAGGGAGGAGTTAAGGACATTGAGACGATGATGGTGGCGAGGGTTGGCATGGTTGGGCAGGCGGGGAAGCGAGCACGCGAGCAACAGAGGCTCGAGCGCGTCGGCTGCATGCCAGCACGCCTGGGCAAACGCGGTCACCACGTGAACTATGACATCAGGTCGATCTAAGCAAAAACTCAATGTCTGGCATGTTGTTCGTGGTAGTTTTGAGTGTTACCACGATTTGGTTTGGATCCAGGTGCAGTATAGAAGTTTTCACACACCAAGTAAGTTTCTGGTCAGTAACTTGGTGATGTTACTGTGGTCAAATGGCTTGGAGTTTGAAGCTGTGCTTTGGAGGCTAGTGATAAGTTACTAAGGTAAAGATGCACAAGAAAGTTCAGGTCAAATGGAGCAAGTAAAATGGTAGTTGTTGTAGAAACCACCATTTCTGTCCAGAATAGAAAAGATTTTCTGTAGCAAAAATATTCCAAAAAGTGATGAAATATTTTTGCTTAGGAAGGTGCACTAGGGTTCACAGAATATTTGTGAATTATCTCAGATTTTTCTGAGCCATAAAAATTGGGGTTGCTTTGAAGCAAACAGAACTCGCTTAGGGTTTTTGGAAAGAAAATGAATATTTTTCATTTAAGAAAAATATTCCAAAGATTATTTTTGGGTGGGTCAGAAGTGAAATGATGATTTAGGAGGGAAGTGAAGCACTTGGGTGAAAGCCAAGGATGCCCAAGTGTTTAAGTCCATATGAAAAGATTCAGAAACTCCAAGTTTCAAAAAAATTCAAATGAAAAATCAAGCAAATAAGAAAGGGCAAAACCCAGGCTGTCGCAGGGAGAGACCGGACCAGACCTAAAGAGACACATAAGTCTGAAAGCACAATAACACCTCAATCTCAGGAGGCTATTCTTCCCCTTGTATTGTTCATCATCAGCCCAAGAGGCAATCCACCACCACCACACTGGAGTAGGGTATTACACCACAATGGTGGCCTGAACCAGTATAAACCCCTTCTGTTTTGTGAGTTCGTCGAGTTCGTCCGCAATATCTTAGCGAGCTAGAGCGTAGATCGGTAGGAGGGAAAGACTTCGCGCGCACCCTAGTGTTCGAACCTTAAGGGTTAGCCGGAGCCCCACATCCGACATTTGGCGCGCCAGGTAGGGGTGCGCCGGGGCTTCTCTCCACCAACCAGCGCCCCACACCACCGCACTATGCTCCCATGGCAGGTGCCCCGCCACCAACCTCTGTGGCCAACACCAGCAGCAGGGAGTCTGGGTACCGAGCCCTGGCCCCCGCTCTACGGCAAGTGCTGTGGCCGGCCATGTTCAGGCCGGAGATGCCGCCGCGTTATGATGGCGCGGCAGACTCGGCGCTATTCCTGCTAGCATACGAGGAGGCTGTCCTCGAAGCCGGAGGCGATGACAAGATCATGGCAAACTTGTTCCCCCTGGTGCTCACCGGCGAGCCGCGCGCCTGGCTGCTCAACCTACCGGGATCCACGGTGACGTTCTGGGGGGAACTCCGCGACCTCTTCGCTATGCGTTACACGGCGCCGGCACACCACGCAGTCGCGGCACTGCTAGGTGGCTCCTAAGAACCTCCTTCAGATCGCCACGTCAAGCCTTTCTTCCATCAGATTGGGGCAGCCTGCAGGCGCCCGGGGGCTCCACCGGGTTGGGCTGCGCCAGAGGCCGACCTCACCTTCGACTCGGAAGACCACCCCGGCTCCACCGCCAGCTCCGGGATGCTCCCGATGCTCTGCACGCCCACCATCTGCAACGTGGCCATCACCAAGACCCTCATCAACGGCGGCGCCGGCCTAAACTTGCTCTCCGTGGAAGCCTTCAGCCTTCTTCATGTGCCGCTCGAACGGCTCGGCCTCAGCAAGCCCTTCATAGGAGTGGGTGGGGGAGCTGCTCACCCTCTGGGGCAGATCCGCCTCCCTGTCACCTTTGGCACGCGAGACAACTATCGCACCGAGCTGGTGGACTTTGACATCGCTCGCATCGGTCTCCCGTACAACGCCATCCTCGGATACCTGGCTCTCGCTCAGTTCATGGCGGCGACTCACCCGGCCTACAACCTCATGAAGATGCCAGGGAGCAAGGGCGTCCTCACCATTGAGGGGGACACTAAGGAGGCCATGACAGCGCTCAGGCTCGCCTTCAAGACCGCGGCAGCGGCACAGCCAGCCGGCGTCGATGCGCCCGAGGCCAAGGAGACTGCGTCCACCAAGAAGAGGCAGTTGTTCACCCAAGACAAGGCGGAGACCAAGCAGGTGCTGGTCAACGAGGACGGGTCTTCAGGAGCCACCTTCACCATAGGAACCGGCCTTGGCCCGGGACAAGAAGAAGCTTTGGTGAGGTTTTTGCGCATGAACAAGGAGATATTCGCGTGGGAGCCCAATCAGCTAGTAGGGGTCCCGAGAGAGGTAATCCAGCATCATCTAAGGGTATGCCCCAACGTACAACCCATGAAGCAGCGAGCAAGACGGCAGTCCACTGAGAAGCAGGCCTTCATCGTCCAAGAGACACGCAAACTGGAGGTGACAGGTACCATCCGAGAAGTTCGATACCCCAAATGGCTGGCGAATCCCGTCGTAGTACCGAAGAAAGGTGGGAAGTAACGGATTTGCGTCGACTTCACCAACCTCAACAAAGCCTGCCCCCAAGATCGGTTTGCCCTACCGCGCATCGATCAAATCGTCGACTCCACCGCCGAGTGCGATTTGTTATGTTTCATGGATGCGTTCTCTGGATACCATCAGATCAAGATGGCGGTGGAGGATGTGGAGAAGACGGCCTTCTTGACACCATGTCGGGTGTACTACTACACCTGCCTGCCTTTCGGCCTTCGCAACGTGGGCGCAACCTTTTAGCGGCTGATGCACATCGCCTTGGGGCGGCAGCTTGGCAAGAACACATAGGCCTACGTTGATGACATAGTGGTCAAATGTCGCGAGGTGAGGACATTGATTCAAGACTTGGAAGAGACCTTTGAGAGTTTGCACCAGGTGAACTTGAGGCTTAACCCGGAGAAGTGTGTGTTTGGCGTCCCCTCTGGCAAGCTGCTGGGGTTTCTCGTATCCCACAGAGGGGTCGAGGTGAACCCGGAGAAGATCAAGGCCATCAAAGACATGAGCCCACCACAGACCCTCAAGGAGATGCAAAAGCTGGCAGGACGAGTGACCGTGTTAGGGCGTTTCATCTCTAAGCTAGGCGAGCGCGCCTTACCCTTCTTTAAGCTCATGAAGAAGAAAGGCCCCTTCGAGTGGACCCCGGAGGCCGACCGGGCCTTCCAAGACCTCAAGGAATACCTCACCAGCCCCCCGGTGATGGTGGCGCCATGGCCTCTCGAGCCTCTGGTACTGTACCTCGCCGCCACCCCGTACTCCGCCAGCATGGCACTGGTGGCGGTTCGGGAGGAGCGCAAAGACAAAGGTGTGCCGCGCCAAGCCAGAGCTAATGCAGTGCAGGGTCAGGAAGGCACACCAGAGCCATCAGCGGCGGAAGCTCAAGCACGTGGAAACTCCTGAGGATGGCCAAGTCTCAGGAAGCCCTCCACCTCAGGATGCGCCACAATCTCCACAAGACCCGAGCCTCAACAGTGTGCCAGCCCTCGTCGAGCACTCGGTGTACTTCGTCCGCACCGTACTGCGAGACGCAAGGGCACGCTACCCCATGCCGTAAAAGCTCCTGCTCGCACTCTTGGTGGCCTCGCGCAAGCTGCGACACTACTTCCAGGGGCACCCCATCAAGGTCGTCTCATCTTACCCATTGGAGAGGGTACTCAGGAGCCCAAACACAGACTGAAGGATCGCTGAATGGAACATCAAGCTGCAAGCATTCCAGCTGGAGTTCAGCACCGCAGGGTCATCAAGGGAGCCGCGCTCGCCGATTTTGTGGCGGAATGGACAGATGCCCCGGCTCTTGAGGAAGGAGAAGACCGGTCCACCTCCCAGGAAGTGAGGCACCCGACGGCTGGGTCATGTATTTTGATGGCGCCTTTGTGCACCAGGGCGCGGGGGCTGGAGCAGTGCTCATCTCGCCCACTCAGGACATGCTTTACTACGCCGTGCAACTCTACTTCCAGCACGGCGAGAAGGTCTCCAACAATATTGCAGAATATGGAGGCCTCATAGCCCGCCTGAAGGCTGCGGCGGCTCTGGGGGTGAGGCACCTTACCATCAAGGGCGACTCGCAGCTCCTCGTCAACTTCTCCAACAAAGTGTATGAGCCAAAGGACGAGCACATGGAGGCCTACCTTGTGGAGGTGCGCAAGATGGAAAAGCAGTTCTTAGGCTTAGAGCTGCAGCACGTGCCCAGGGGCACCAACAAGGAAGCTAACGACATTGCCAAGAGAGCATCCAAGCGGCAACTGCAAGAGCCCGGCGTCTTCGAAGAGCGGCTCTTCAAGCCATCAGCTACGCCACCTCTCTCAAGCACGACTCAGCCACGGGAGGATCTCCCACAGCCCCCGGCCACGAGAGCACCAGCTTGCGGCCCAACCTCAGGAGCTCAGCTACTCTTGGCGCTCGAGCCCCAGGAGAAGTGCTAGACCAAGGAGTTTAAGGAGTACCTGATGCACGGGACACTGACGGAGAAGGAAGAGGACGCGGAGCACATGGCCCGACAGGCCACAACATACTGCATTCGAGACGGCGAGTTGTACAGGACACGACCGAACGATGTCACGCTGCACTGCATCTCTAGCGATCAAGGGAGGGAGCTGCCGATTGACATACATGACGGGGATTGTGGACATCACTCATCAGCGCGGACCCTCGTCGGCAAGGCCTTCCGCAGTGGATTCTATTGCCCCATAGCACCCAATGATGCAGCCGAGCTGGTGAAGTCCTGCGAAGCTTGCCAATTCCACGCCAAGCAAATCAATCATCCTGCTCAGGGCCTCCAAACCATCCCGCTCACATGGCCGTTCGCGGTCTGGGGGCTAGACATCCTAGGCCCGTTCCCACGAGCGCCAGGGGGCTACCGTTATCTCTACGTCGCCATCGACAAGTTCATCAAGTGGGCGGAAGTGGAAGCCGTCCGAACCATTCCAGTCGGCTCTGCTGTCAAGTTCATCAAGGGCCTCATGAGCCGCTTCGGGGTCCCCAACCGTATCATCATAGATAACGGGTCGTAGTTTACTAGTAACCTCTTTAAAACCTATTGTGCTAACCTTGGAACGTAGATCTGCTACGCTTCGGTGGCCCACCCTAGGAGCAATGGTCAGGCTGAGCGCGCCAACGTTGAGGTCCTGAGCGGCCTCAAGACCAGGACCTTCAAGAATAAGCTGGAGGCCTACGGCAGGGGCTGGCACGACGAGCTCCAGTCTGTGATGTGGTCCATCCGCACCACCGCTACCAAGCCAACGGGCGAGACCCCGTTCTTCCTCATCTACGGAGCTGAAGTAGTCCTTCCTCACGAGGTCAAGCATCGCTCCGCGCGGGTTCTAGCGTTCGATGAAATGCAGTAGGACGCCATGTGGGGGATGGATCTCGTACTAGGGGAGGAACATCGACACGAAGCTGCATCAAGGGCGGCAAGGTACCAGCAAGCGATGCGGCGTTACCACTGCCACAACATTCG
Source organism: Triticum aestivum (assembly GCF_018294505.1). Taxonomy (NCBI): domain Eukaryota; kingdom Viridiplantae; phylum Streptophyta; class Magnoliopsida; order Poales; family Poaceae; genus Triticum; species Triticum aestivum. The sequence goes on along the minus strand of NC_057797.1, from coordinate 562,212,064 downwards.
CTCCAGGACGCTGGAGATGGGTGACTTGGTCCTGAGGCGGGTCCTCTCCAGGGAAGGGTTGCACAAGCTTTCACCCATGTGGGATGGCCCGTCAGGGTCGTCCACATCTCCAGGCCTGGTGCCGTGCGCCTGGAGATGCAAGAAGGGACACCTATCCAAAATGCCTGGAACATCCAGCACCTCCGAAAGTTCTACCCATGAAGCAAGGCCTAGAGCATGTGAAGCAAGGCCCAGAGCCTATGAAGAAAGGCCCAGAGCCTATGAAGAAGGCCCGGTGCCTGTGAAGAATCACTGCCCGTGACACTCTCACGTAATAATGAGTTGGGGCTGTACACGCCCCGGAGTCTCAGGAGCGCCGGCCTCAGGCCCTGGGCTCCCTCCCACACCTAGTGGACAGAACTTAGCTCCACACTGGTGAGAAGACTTGAAGACTAGATTAGGTGCCAGACGCGGATTTTCATTTGCTTTACGTAGTTGGCTCGCTTCTCCTTAATCAAGTTTGCTTTTGGCGTTCCTTGCTGATTTGGTTCCTTCGCCTTTTACCACGTTTTTCGGCTCTGGTTTGCTCATGGTCTCTCTCTCGCATACCTCGCGAGGGGGCTAGGCAGGTGCCCTCGCGAGCATTTTTCTTCTCTCTGCCTTCTCGCGAGTCACCCTTGTTCGAGCCTGAAAGCTGGCACATCTCTCCTAATTCGTGCCCCTCGGGTACCGTAATACAAAGCGCCAAGTCAAGGTTTGGGTGAACGGCAAACCCTCTAGCGCACCCGCTAACAATTTTTTTGGGCAGTTTTTGAGCAAACGCATGCATCTTGTGAAGGAAAGGGCATCCCAAACGCACCAGACAGGCACCTCGTGAAGGAAAGGGCGTCCCAGACGCATCAGGTTAAGTTATCTTTGCGCAAAATAACAACATGGCATGGGAATAACATGCATGTTGCATTAACCAAGAACCACAGTTCGATACACGCCCCTCTGGGCCCATACTGGTTTCATTTTCTGATGCAGGAAAAAAGGAAAAAGCTAAACAAAGTGGCATTTCAACAATCCGCAGAGGCAGGCCCTTGGCGACGCCCCGAGCCTAGCCAGACCCCTCCTCGCGCTTCACGGAGGCGCGGCGACGAGATGACCCGCTGCCTCCTTCGAAGCGGGCGCGGCAGCTGGTCGTAGCCACCGCTGCTGGAGCTGTCACTGGAGGAAGTGCCACCGTAGCTGGAAGAGACACGATCGCCGCCAAGGGCAGGCTCGCCCTCATCCTCGTCGCGACCATCGCCAATGTCGAGCACCTCCTCACCGTCGTTCGTCTCGGGGCAGCACCCGGCGCGGTGACCATCTTCCCCGAACACCCTCACGTAGAGGGTCGACCCACCGTCATACCTGAAGTGGAGCGTGCACCGCCTGCCCAGGCCGCGCGCACGGGCGAACGTCTGCCAGCCGCGGGCCAGGGCTATGTTGCCCGCGGCGGAAGTCTCGACCGCGACCCAGGAGGCCTTGCTGCAGCAACCATCCGCGTGCAACCAGAGCCCGCCTGGACTAGGGGTCGGCAGTTCATCGACAAAGAAGCGCGGAAGCTGGAGCCAGTTGCCGGCCGGGCTCTCCGACTAGACAACGAACTCCGGCGACACCTCTGCTGAATGGAAGCGTGGGCGGGGAGGCTGCACCACCATCACGCACCTCTCCTCGTCAGCTAGACCACCATGGTTGGGACGGTCCCCTCCGCGTGCTGCGGCGCCGCCTTGACGATGGGCCATGGTGGGGGTCGCAGCGTTCTTGCGCAGACGGCCACGACCATGCTTGGGCGCCGGGGAACCGGGGCCCTCGTGAGGGGCTTTCCTCTTCCCGGTGGTAGAGAACTTCCTTCGTGGCGCCATCAGAGGCGCTGCAATCAATGAAGCAAAGAAGAAGCAAGAAAGCAAGGAAGAGATGGGCAACGGGGGCTCCGCCCCCTCCCCATTTATAGCAAGAGAAGGCCAACCGGCGTCTCCCACGATCGCAGGTAATGATGGTTTCCCTTGCATGTCGCAGGGACTTATCAAGTCGTGCAGTCATCAAGGCAGCATGGGGAAGCGGAGACACCCACGTCCAATCAACCGCCACGCATCAACCGAGGCCGCGGGCTTTTGGGGCCTGCGGCGCTCCGAACTTGACCCTTGGCTTCGCCGCAAATCCAAGCCCACGCGCACCATGGGCCCGGGGGCTACTGTCGGTGTTCTGGGAATGGGGGTCCCCAGACTTGCCTGCCTGCGGCCCATGGTGTGGCGGAGCCATCAGGCCGTACGACCCATCTTCACCAACAAGGCACCCAAGACCCTCGCGAGGGGCCAAGCCTCGCGAGGCGGATGATGCAAGACCTCCTTTGGAGCGGCCTGGTCAGGCAGGATCATGAGGAGCAGAGATATTAAGGCGGGGCAAACCTCACGAGGCTCTCATGACGTGAGCCATGACGATCGACACCAGGCGGGCGCTAGCGCATGCAGCTTCCTTGTTTCCTCTTTGGTGCAAGGGAGGAAAGCGCAGTCGCGGAGTACTGAGGCCTCAGGCAAAGGTTGCCATTTCGGTGCAACAAGATCAAGACCATGGACTGCAAGACGGAGGTCATCGTGGAGCTCAAGACGGCGTCACCACCAGAGCTTTGTGCACGCGAAGACTGCTTTTGTCAGGATAGCTTCTACTAGTTGTCCCCCTTCGAATTAGCCCACCATTGTTGGCTCCCTTCCCGCTCAATTTTTGGGAAGAGGACCAGGGCCTCTATAAATATGACTAGCCACCATAGTAGGGGAGAGACCAGACCAGAGCAAGAGAGACACACAAGTCCGAAAGCACAAGAACACCTCAATCTTAGGAGGCTGTTCTTCCCCTTGTACTGTTCATCATTAGCCCAAGAGGCAATCCACCACCACCACCACACTGGAGTAGGGTATTACACCATAATGGTGGCTCGAACCAGTATAAACCCCGTGTCTTTCTGTGTTGTGAGTTCGTCGAGTTTGTCCGCACGATCTTAGCAAGCTAGAGCATAGATCAGTAGGAGGGAAAGACTTCGTGTGCACCCCAGTGTTCGAACCTTAAGGGTTAGCCGGAGCCCCACATCCGACAACTTATCATTATGAAGAACTTGAAAGACGCGAAACAAAAATTTATCCCTCAACTACGAGGGGAGGTAAGGAACTGCCATCTAGCTCTCCACTTGATTCACCTTCTGTTTTGAGTAAGCTTGCGAAACCTACACCTGCTATTCATTCTGATATGTCGCATGTTATTGATGATGCCACTTCTTCTATGCATGATACTTATGATGAAACTACTTCTATGCTTGATACTACTGTGCCACTTGGTGAATTTCTTGATGAACAACTTGCTAGGGCTAGAGAGAATGAAATTATTGGAACTGATAATATTGATGAAAGTGATGATGAAGACTCTCCCCCTAGATATGAATTACTTGTTGTGCCTAAGGGCTATGTTATGGATTAAGAAACTGCTAGAGATTTTCTTGCTTGCAATGATAGGAGCTTAAGAAACTATTAGCTAAGCTGAAACAAAAAACTCTGAATGCTAGAATGAAATATGATCCTGCTTATGCTACTTCACCTATCTTTGTTACTGATAAGGATTATGATTTCTTTGTTGATCCTGAGATAATTACTTTAGTTGAATCTGATCCTTTCTATGGCTATGAATCTGAAACTGTTGTGGCACATCTTACTAAATTAAATGATATAGCTACCCTGTTCACTAATGATGAGAAAACTCGCTATTATTATATCCTTAAATTATTTCCGTTCTGATTAAAGGGTGATGCTAAGACATGGTTTAATTCTCTTGATCCTGGTTGTGTGTGTAGTCCCCAGGATATGATTTATTACTTCTCTGCTAAATTTTCCCTGCTCATAAGAAAAAAGCTGCTTTGAGGGAAATATATAATTTGGTGCAAATTGAAGAAGAGAGTCTCCCACAAGCTTGGGGGAGGCTTCTCCAATTACTTAATGCTTTGCCTGATCAAAATGAAATACTTGATATCTTTTATAATGGACTAACCTATGCTTCCAGAGACCACCTGCATAGTTGTGCTGGTTGTGTTTTTAGGAAAAGAACACCAGATGAAGCTGAAATTCTGTTGAATAATATGTTGACTAATGAAAATAATTGGACGCTTCCTGATCCAATTCCTGAACCAACTCCTAACCCAACTCTGAAGAAGAGGGGTATTCTATTTCTCAGTCCTGAAGATATGCAAGAGGCAAATAAATCTATGAAACAAAAAGGTATTAAAGCTGAAGATGTTAAGAATTTACCTCCTATTGAAGAAATACATGGTCTTACTTTCCCGCCTATTGAAGAAATACGTGGTCTTGATAACCCGACATAGGTAGTAAAGGTAAATTCTCTCTATAGATATGATAAAGCTGAAATCCCATTTATTAAGTTTGCTAGCCCATGCTTGGATGAGTTTGATGACTTTATGGTCAAACAAGAAAACTTTAATGCTTATTTTGGTAGGGAATTAAAACGCAATGCTGATATGCTTGAACACTTGGGTGATTATATGGCTAATGTTAAAGGTGAACTTAAACTTATTAGTAAACATGCTTCAATGGTTACCACTCAAGTAGAACAAGTACTTAAAGCTCAGAATGATTTGCTCAATGAATTGAATAGTAAAAAGAATTATAATGATGTTAGAGTTATGACTAGAGGTGGTAAATTGACTCAGGAACCTTTGTATCCTGAGGGCCATCCTAAGAAAATTGAGCAAGACTCTCAGAGAAATAATGTAGATACACCTAGTCCTTCTAAGAAGAAGAAAAAGAAAAATGATAGGACTTTGCATGCTTCTAGTGAACCTATTATTGACACACCTGAGAATCCCAATGATATTTCTATTTCTGATGCTGAAACACAATCTGGTAATGAACATGAACCTAGTAATAATGTTAATGATGATGTTCATGTTGATGCTCAACCTAGTAATGATAATGATGTAGAGATTGAACCTGTTGTTGATCTTGATAACCCACAATCAAAGAATCAACGTTATGATAAGAGAGACTCTGTTGCTAGGAAGCACGGTAAAGAAAGAGAACCATGGGTTCAGAAACCCATGCCTTTTCCTCCTAAACCATCCAATACAAAGGATGATGAGGATTTTGAGCGCTTTGCTGAAATGATTAGACCTATCTTCTTGCGTATGCGTTTGACTGATATGCTTAAAATGAATCCTTATGCTAAGTATATGAAAGAAATTGTTACAAATAAAAGAAAGATACCGGAAGCTAAAATTTCCACCATGCTTGCTAATTATACTTTTAAGGGTGGAATACCTAAGAAACTAGGAGATCCAGGAGTACCAACTATACCATGCTCCATTAAAAGAAACTACGTTAAAACTGCTTTATGTGATCTTGGAGCCGGTGTTAGTGTTATGTCTCTCTCTTTATATCGTAGACTTGCTTTGAATAAGTTGACACCTACTGAAATATCTTTGCAAATGGCTGACCAATGAACTGATATACCTGTCAGTATTTGTGAGGATGTGTCTGTTGTGGTTGCAAACGTTACTATTTTAATGGACTTTGTTATTCTTGATATTCCCGAGGACGATAGTATGTCTATTATTCTTGGAAGACCCTTTTTGAATACTGCAAGGGCTGTTATTGATTGCACCAAAGGAAATGTCACTTTTCATGTTAATGGTAATGAGCATACGGTACACTTTCCGAGGAAACAACCTCAAGTCCACACTATAAACTCTATTGGAAAAATTCCATTGATTATTTTTGGAGGTTTTGAATTTACTCTTCCTACTGTCAAGAAGAAATATGATATTCTTATTGTTGGGGATGTGCATATCCCGTTGAGGTAACCTAGTGTTATTCGAAAATTCTCCAGTTCCATGTTATTCGGAATGAGTTTGTTAACAAGACCTGATCAACCTTGTTAGTGGATTCCTTTTGATGAGCATGAGATGGATGAATTTAGAAAACACAACTCTCTGTACCCCCTTTTTACTTTTTGTTATTTATATTAAATAAAGCAAAAATAGTAATTCCTGTCTGTCTTCTGAATTATCCATGCACTAAAAATACCCCGAAAATAAAAGTTCTCCAAATGCCCTGAAAATTAAATATGATTTTTTCTAGAATATTTGAGAATATCTGGCACTAAAAACACAGCAGGGGGAGCAAGCACCTGGCCACGAGGGTGGAGGGTGCGCCCCTGCCTCGTGGACCCACGGTGGCTTCCCTCCACTTATTACAGCTACCACACACTCCTTCTTCCTCCCACAAACATCACTTACCAGCTCAAACCCGAGTCCAAGCTCATTTTGCTGCCATTTTCGATCTCCTTGCTCAAAGCACCTCTCACAAAACTACTTTGGGGGATTGTTTCTTGGTATGTGACTCCTCCAATGGTCCAATTAGTTTTTGTTCTAGTGCTTTATTCATTGCATATTTTTGCTGCTTAGGTGACCCTGTTATTGAGCTTGCATGTCAAATTTATGTGGTCAAAAGTAGTTTTGATGCATGATATTGCCTCTCGGCACTTGTAGGAGTAGTTGTTATCAATTTTGTTGAGTTTGGTTCACTTTTATTTTGAAGTTACTAAAATTTCAGAAATTTTCCAGAGGAAGAAATATTCTTAGGAAAATGTACCAAGGTGGTCATTCAAGGAAGCAAGTTCCCAGGCTCGCAATGTGCGATGCCGACGAAGAACCACCGAGGGAAGCTCAAGTACGGGCTTGTGAATGGCCTTCAGAGGACTTTATGGATCGAGCAAGAATCAAGGAAGAATTTAACGCATATGTGCGTAATGCTGATCTTGAGAGCTTCGAGGCAGACAAATGCCGCCAATACCACTATCTCACCGATTCCTTTGTGAGGAGGTTTGAATTTTCATCGTCACGCAATTCTCAAACTGTCCTATTTGATCTCTATGAAAATTCTTATACTATGGACTTAGAGGATTTTAACATTGCTTGCAAACTTCCACAATGGGGTAGTCGCAAATCTGAATTTAGAGATTTTCTCACTAGTATAACTGTGGGGGAATCTATAGACATAACACAAGCTACCATAGGGAGCATTCATTTTCCTGCTATACATTATTTTTTTCTCTTCATAGGTAGGTTCATAAATGGTAAGGATGAAGCATGTGACATGTGTGTCCCTGACCTCAGTGTTCTCAGGAGTGCTATATTAGAAGATAGACATTATAATTTGGGAGCCATTGTTGCACGTAGGTTGCGTAATAATAGATTTAGTGGAGATTTCTTCGGTGGAATTTATGCAACCCGTCTAGCTAATTTTCTTGGTATACCCATACGTGGGTATGATATTGAGTTGCCTCCTGTTTATTTGGATTATGAGGCCATGGTTCGTCATTAGTTTGTTTAGAGGAACGATCAGTTCCTCCAGTATCGACTAATCTTTGACATGCGATGCACCTATCACGCCGCTCTCCCTGCTCCTGTTTTCTTTGACTTTCAGGCAAAAGGGGATATGTTATAACCAGGGAGGAGGCGGACAAGTATAAGAGGAGGATGGAGACAGTCCGTCTCCAAGCGGTAGCTCATGAGGCAATAGCTGTTGCATCTCAGTACGACCCCAACTACAACTTTGGATATCCACCAGGCCAGCCGTGGCCATAGACCAACTTAGGCCAAAATCCTAAGCTTGGGGGAGTACGTATTTCTCACCGACATTACATTCATGTTCACACACTCATTGCTAGTTTTCGGTGCTCATACTTTTTCATTGTATCCATGCTAGTTTATTTTCCTTTTTATGCTTTCTTATTGTGTGTTTAATAAACCTTAAGAAAAACACAAAAAATTAGTTGTAGCTTTTAATTAGTTTACTTTCCATGCTTGTAGTAGTAATTAAAGAGAAAACGGCTTGAAAGATTACGAGAATGGAACCCACCCACCCTCTCCACCCACGGCCTAGGTTTTCCGGCGATCTACACTCCTAGCCTGTAAATTGTGGATCTTCTCCGCTCATCTTCTCCGGCGGGCTTTGATCTACATGGCTATACCCATCTTCTATGGGTTCCTCTGGCGGATCAACTTTGGGTTTTGATTTCTCGCCGGACTCCATCTTTGCGGATAAGGTTTTCATTTCTTGCGGGAGATTTGTCCACCCTTCGGACGACATGAGCCATTTCATTATGGTTGTGTCCTTTAGCCGACATGATTTTCGTCTTAATGAGGATTATGTGGCGGCTGCATCAGAATCAGCAATTGGTGGATCGGCCATTGATTTGTTGGTCCAACTCATCAAGGGCAAGGTATTTTCTTTTATTGTCTCCTGTAAGCATGTTGGCCTTTGCATTCTTAAGTTGAGATCGTATGCATGCCCGCATTTCAAATGTTATTTTCACCTTTGGGGAAATGGTGGTCCAAATTGGAGACGTGAGTTAGTAATCTGGAGAAAGGAATGTGACGCTGAGTGGATTCTGGTTAGTCCCACTAAAAAGCGTGCAACTTTGGGTTTGATTGCTATGAATAAACCCCCATCAAAGTCTTCTCTTAGATTGGGTTCTTCGGCAAGGAAGAAAATCTCCTTTGCCACGTTCCAACAATACCCTGTTTGTAAGGGCTATAGATACCCAGCTGATCAGCCCCTGGTTGACGCCATTACTGAGGCTGGCTATGAAGTTAACCCTTCCGAGAAGGTGATCTTGCCATCGCCGCCGGCGAGCAATCTCCAGTGGACGGTGGCGACGCCACCCATCTCTTTCGGAACGATCAACGTCCCTGCCAATAATACTGTCATCATTTCCGGAACAACTCCCACTGGATTCCGCAATGTGTTGCATGACACGCAAACTGTACAATCACCTGGCATGCAGGATGTTGTGCCATCTGTTTGCATTGCACCGGAACCCCAGGCCCATCATGGATCTCCGGCCCAACATGGTGATTTTCCTCCCTGTACGGCTTCTATGGCCCAAGTTGCGGCCCAACCATCAGTGCCACTTTTGGATAAGGTGACTTCTTCGCCTGCAAATTATTCTCAACTGATTATGGACTCTGCTGGGGATTTCGCTAGGGTTAATAATATTATCGACGACATCGTGTTCAATGTTTGGAAGTGCCAGAACTGTTTATCCATGTTGCACCACACCAATTCGTGCACCAACCAGGTCAGATGTCGTCAATGCTTTCGATCAGACCACAAAGCCAAGGAATGCTCCGACTCTACGCCTTCCCCAACTTACAGGTGGGTCCCACGAACCAATTCGGTTTCTCTGGAATGGTCTATGGAGATATACTCGCCCGCTGCCTCGGTTTCCACCCTGGGGTCTGTGCCCAGTCCTATCTCGCCTGCCACCCCATCACTTCCACCACTGCCTGTAGAGCCACCGCCCAGCACGCCTCCGCCACCTACCTATACGCCACCGCCCACCACACCGCCAGCCCCATCATCGTTGCCGCCCAGCTTGCCACCATCCTCCAAGACTCTCTCCTTGCCAGCAGAGCTTGCTCAGGATTCGGCAATGGCCACCTTTGCGCTCGACCCCACGCTGTTCATCCCGCATGGTTTCGAGATCATCGACGGTGGCCCGTGGCGACTCCCGTGCACCTTCTACTCTCCGGCTGTGGCTCCTGATCGACAGCATGAAGACTACTCCATTGTCATCGTCGATCCGGACCCTTTGCCTGAGGAAACCCTCATCTTCAGAAATATGGTCAGGAATTTTGTGGTTCACAATCTTGGGCGCGTTGTTCTTGATGCTCAGCCTTGGATTCATGGAGTTGGGCTCTTCCGTTTCAATAGCCCATTTGCTAGGCAAGCTCTTGTAGATCATCCTCCATTTGATCTTGGCAATGACAGATTTGTTCGATTTGTGTCGCATGATGAGGGTATTAACTATAGAGCTATCCAAGGTTTTAGAAGGGGCTGGGTCATGTTTGTTGGAATTCCTCTGGATTATAGGCGCACGCAGTTTATTTCAGATGCTATCAGTACTTTTGGTCGTTTCCATCACTGGCACCAGGATGATCCTCTACTTGTTCATACTCTGGCATATGTATCTTTTCCTGCAACCACATTAGTGCCTCGTGATGTTGTGTATCGGGAGTTTGCTGACTTTGGGGGATCCCGCATTTCTTGGACTGCTCCGATATACATCTTTTCTGTAGACTTTGCTGATATTCTGCCAGCAGATGAGGACCCTATGCCCTTTGATGGCAACCCGCATCCTCTCCCTGGACACCTACAGTTTCATAACCATAACTGGGTTATGCCTGAATTTCCTGAAATTGGCTGGGATGAGTTACCTCCACCAGAGCATAATCATGAGCCGCATCACCAGGATTCCCCACATGATGAGCCACACAATGTGCAGCAGGAGATGGTGGATGCAGATCAAGTTGTTGTGGAGCAATCGCAGGAGTCCATGGTCCTGCAAGTTTCAAATGATTCAGTCAATAACATGCCAGTGGATGATTTTGTCATTGTTCAGCAACATGGGGCTCCCTTGCAGCCTCCCCTGCATGTTGGACAGGTGCTCACAGTCTTTGGGCATGTCCTGCCTCCAGACATGTTGTGGCACCGCTCATTTGAGAAGATGATGCCCTCTCTCTGCTTTTCTGAAATCCCAAAGCTCATGTTCAGGTCTGGATTTGGGTCTCTTCTGCTCTCTAGCAAGTCTTGGGATGTTTCCTTTAATGGATATGATCTAAGCTTTGTTCTGCCACTTGTGCCTGCTTCTTCAAGTGTCAGTACTCGCTTGCTTTCTCCAGCAAAAAGGCCAGTTGCTTGGGCCCTTTGTTTTGATGACATTTCTGAACCTGTAACTGAGACTTTTGAGTTCACTGCTGCACCAAGGGTCATTCTGAAACATGAACGCAAGAGAAAATTTGCAGCTTTGGTAGAGACTGAAGTCCGTCGCAGTGCACGTCTCAGTGCCTTACGGGATGGCTACCATTTACCAAGCAGTGGCAACAGTAAATCTACTGGTCCGAACAGATCTCTGCACACCCAGAAGAAACGCAAGACCAGGTCGGCTAGGTATGATGAGGATGCTTCTGTGCCTCCACCAACTGCCATTGTTGACCTTCAGCGTATTGGGGCTCGTCTGCGCATTGCTCCAGAGAAGATCATTGCGGATAAGCTTGTTGCTAATCTGGCTCAACCTACCAACAGCAGCAGTTCTGATGATTGAGTGCATATGTCTGCTTTCTGGTCCATGGCGTACCACTTTAAATGTCATCTATCTTTATTTATGTCTTTATGTTTCTAACTCTGTCATTTTGCTTTGTTTAGCCGGTCTATGTGGATCATTGCGTGGTCTACTTTTGCTGCATCGTCTTATGGTTTGTAATGAATCGGACTGGGTTTAAAGAATGGAAGGTTCTATGTTGGAACGTGCGTGGCCTTAATTCTGAAGCGTGACAGCTTGCTGTCAAACAGAAAATTGATGAAAGTGGTTGTTCAGTGGTTTGCCTACAAGAAACTAAGTGCATGCATATTGATCATAGGTTCATTAGAAAGTTCTATCCTCGCCGTTTTGACAATTTTGCATATGTGCCTTCGGTCGGTGCATCAGCTGGTATGGTTGTTATTTGGAATTCTTCTTTTTTGAGGGCAAGTTAATTGAGGCCAAACCTTTTGGTATTATTGTGGAGTTTCTTTCCAAACATACATCTGAAGTTTGGAAGCTAGTGACCGTTTATGGCCCTTGTCCGAGTCCTGCACGTGATGAGTTTGTGCAGTGGTTATATAATCTGGACATTAATTGGGATGACAAATGGCTTCTTTTGGGAGATTTTAACTTTATGAGGTCACTTGAAAACCGTAACCTGCTGGTGGTAATGTCAATGACATTTTTTTGTTTAATGAAATCATAGGTCACTTGGGTCTTGTTGAGCTGCCAATTAAGGGAAGGCAATACACTTGGTTGAATATGCAATCTCAGCCACTTCTTGAACAAATTGACTAGTTCTTCACCTCGGTTGCTTGGACCTCGGATCATCCAAACACTTTGGTCTTGCCTCTTGCACGATCGACATCAGATCATGTTCCTTGTGTTGTCACAATTGCCACAGCCATTCCCAAGGCTAAAGTTTTTCGCTTCGAAAATTACTGGGTTGACTTACCTGGCGTTAATGAGTGTGTTGCATAGGTTTGGGGCAGCACGGCGTGTAAACCTACAGCGGCTTTAACGATATCCGCTAAGTTCAAAGCGCTCAAACATGCATTAAAACAATGGCATTTAAAGCTCTCCACAGTTAAGGCGCTAATTTCTGATTGTAACAAAGTTATTCTGTACTTTGATGAGATGGAGGAGACCCGGCCATTAAGTTGGCCTGAATTCAATTTCAGGCGAATAGTTGAGTTGCATCTGCAGGATATTCTGCACTGGCAATATGTTTATTGGAAGCAACGCTGCACGATCAAAAGCATTAAGGTTGGGGAGGAAAATTCTAAATTTTTTCACGCCATGGCCACTGAAAGATACCGAAGGAATACGATTTCTTCAATCAAGAATTCGGCGGGTGAGTTGGTTTCTGATCACCAAATGTTGGCGGGCATGTTTTGGTCTGATTTCAATCAGCATATGGGCCATGCAAAAGGAATACAAATGGGTTTTAATCTGCCCAATTTAATTCAGAGAGTTGACGGTCTGGAAGATTTATCTGTGCCGTTCATGGATTCTGAGGTTGATGCTGTAATTAAGAACATGTCGTGCAACCGTGCTCCGGGCCCCGATGGCTTTACAGGTATGTTCTTAAAGAGGTGTTGGTCTATTCTCAAGGAGGATTTTATGCAACTTGTCAATGAATTTTATGAGGGGAAGTGTAATTTGGAATGTCTTAACAATTCCTTAATTACCTTGGTCCCCAAGAAGCTAAGTCCAGAAGTGGTTGGTGATTTCAGGCCGATATCCTTGACAAACACGTGTTTAAAGTTTTTGACTAAATTGCTAGCCAATCGACTACGAAAGGTGATTCTCAGATGTATACACCGCAACCAATACGGTTTTCTTCGTTGCCGCTCTATCCAAGATTGTCTAGCCTTGTGTTTTGAATATGTTCATCAATGCAAAGCATCTAAACGACCCATCATCCTCCTCAAGCTTGATTTCGCTAAGGCCTTTGATACAATCGAGCATGAGGCCATTCTCCAAATCCTACAATGCAAGGGTTTTGATGCTCGTTGGACTGGCTAGATTAATAGCATTTTGTCCATGGATTCTTCTTCTATTCTCTTAAATGGTGTGCCAGGTAATCATTTTGTTTGCAGATCTGGTGTACGTCAAGGTGACCCGCTATCTCCGCTATTATTTGTCATTGCGGTGGATTTGCTTCAGTCCGTAGTCAATGAGATGTGTTCGAGAAACATACTCACTTTACCAATCCCAACAAACTCCAATATCTACCCGATCGTACAATATGCGGATGACACACTTATTATTTTGCCTGCGATTGATGACCAGCCGATCGCTTTCAAGGACATGCTCACCAACTTTGCAGCATCAACTGGTTTACGCGTCAACTTCAGTAAGTCATCTCTTATTCCAATCAATATGACTGATGAAGAGGGCGCTCGGGTCGCCAACCTACTAGGTTGTGATGTGGGATCTATGCCTTTCACATATCTGGGGCTACCTATGGGTACTTCCAGGCCCATGATCTATGATTTGCTGCCACTTGTGGATCGTATTGAGTGAAGGCTGTCTGCTTCCTCCTGTTTGCTAAATCAAGGCAGTCGGCTGCAACTGCTACAATCTGTACTTTGTTCAATGCCAATCTATTTCCTGTTCACATTATCTCTCCCTAAGGGCATCTTGCAATAGATTGAGAGAATCATGCATCAATGTCTGTGGAGAGGCAACACAAATAATCCCCGACAATCCTTAGCTGCATGGGATCGGGTCTGCAGACCTAAGAAGTGTGGTGGTTTGGGTGTGCTTAATTTGGGTCTCCAAAATGAAGCCTTGTTACTTAAGCATCTTTTCAAGTTTTTTAACAGATTGGACGTGCCTTGGGTCACATTAATTTGGGACACTTATTATGCTGCTTCACCACCATAGGTCACACATAGTTGTGGCTCTTTTTGGTGGAGGGATGTCATGAGCTTGTACACCAACTTCTGCAAGTTATCCGTCCCACAAGTGCATGCTGGCAACACGGTGGTATTTTGGCTTGGTCGCTGGCAGCTGGGTAATAATGTGGTCCTTTTGTGCGAGCAATTTTCTAGGCTTCATTCTTTTGTCATTGATGACACAATCACAGTCAGAGAGTTTTTGGAGCTTCAGAGATCTCGGGGCACTTCCATCTGCCTCTGTCGCAGGAAGCATATACTGAACTAACTCAGCTTCAAGACTTGCTCACTTTAGTCAACTTGAATGAGGAGGGTAAGGACATATGGAAGTGGCCATCCAAATCTAGGGAGTTTAAATCGAAGATATATTATGAGTCTTGCTTCTCCCATTTGGTGGTCGATCCCATCTTCAAATGGATTTGGAAATCTGCTTGCACGCTAAAGTTTAAAGTGTTTGGATGGCTTCTTTTAATGGACTGTTTAAACACTAGGGATATGATGCAACGCAGGAACTGGATCATCCAGGATGATACATGTGTTCTTTGCCTCGCTGCTTCACATGAGGATCGTACACATCTTTTCTTTGCTTGCAACTTCAGCCAGAGGGTTTGGAATTACCTTGGGATTTCTTGGAATGCTCAACGCAACCAGAATACATATGACATGGCTCTTGCTGCTAGGAGGGATTTTTGTTATCATTTCTTCACTGAGGTGGTGTTTACTTCTACTTGGAACATCTGGACTCAACGGAATGGGAAAATCTTTAGAAATGAGAGACCTGCCTTCATTTCTTGGAGGAGGAACTTCATACATGATATTTCCTTATTAGCTCATAGAATCAAATGTAAATATAAGGATAGCCTAGTCTCCTGGAGAGCCTCTCTCTCATAGATCTCTTGTAAGTATCTCTTTCTTTGCTTTCTGGTTCTCTGTAATTATGTGGACCTATTATTTTTCTAATAAAGCACTGTGAGGCTGTTGCCTTGCAGTATATAGTCAAAAAAATAAAGAGAAACCCCAAAAAGATTTCTCGTTCTTCTTTTGCTTGTTGGAAGCTTTCCCGTGTAAATAGTTTTATTTCTTTTCTTGTTCTTTGGGGGTCGAGAGGAGAAGACCATAATTAAAATGTTAAAGTGGCTCTCATATGCATTATTGTTGATCTAACAAAGAGCCCATATCACCTTGTCTTCTCATTTGAATTGAATGCTTGCAGATTCCAGCTTAGTCCAATGCACGTGCACTATTATTATTATCCACACTATTTGGTCGTGCAAGTGAAAGGCAATAATGATGATTATATGATGAACTTATTGAGATGAGAAAAGCTGGTATGAACTCGACCTCTCTTGTTTTTTTAAATATGATTAGTTCATCGTTCCAGATTCAGCCTATTATGGATAAACATGTTTGCAATGACAATTAGAGATTATAGTTGCTTATGCCATGCTTAATTAGCTAGGAGCTTATAATGGTTTACCTTGTGTGCCAACATACTATTAAAATGGTTGTGATGTGGTATGATAGGGTGGTATCCTCTTTTGAACGATTCGAGTGGCTTGACTTGGCACATTTTCATGCATGTAATTGAAACAAAATCAACATAGCCTCTACGATATTTATGTTCATGGTGCATTATATCCTACTCATGCTTGCATTCGGTGTTGATTCATTTTAATGCATGTTCATGACTGTTGTCGCTCTCTAGCTGGTCGCCTCCCAGTCTTTTGCTAGCCTTCACCTATACTAAGTGGGAATACTGCTGTGCATCCAATTCCATAAACCCCAAAGTTGTTCCATATGAGTCCACCATACCTACCTATATACGGTATCTACCTGCCGTTCCGAGTAAATTTGTATGTGCCAAACTCTAAACCTTCAAATAAACATTCTGTCTTGTATGCTCGAATAGCTCACGTATCAACTAGGGTTGTCCGTATCTTCCATGTTAGGCGGGTTATTCTCAAGAGGAGTGGACTCCGCTCCTCACTCACGAGAAAATGGTTGGTCACCGGGATGCCCAGTCACATGCTTTATGCAAATCAAATCAAAATAACTGCAAACAAAACTCCCCCGGGACTCTTGTTAGTTGGAGGCACTCGTTGTTTCGAGCAAGCCATGGATCGATGCTTGTTGGTGGAGGGGGAGTATAAACTTTACCATTCTGTTTGGGAACCGCCTATAATGTGTGTAGCATGGAAGATATCGCCATCTCTCGGTTGTTATGTAGACAATGAAAGTATACCGCTCAAAATATTATTCATATCTATTTCAAAACCGAGCTCTGGCACCTTTACAAATCCTTGCTCCCCTCTGCAAAGGGCCTATCTATTTACTTTTATGCTGAGTCATCATCCTCTTATTAAAAAGCACTAGTTGGAGAGCACCACTGTCATTTTCATCCATTACTGTTAGTTTACATTGAGTATGACTTGACTGGATATCTTTTACCATGAATTACAATGTCTAGTCAGTCCTTGATCTTTAAAGGTGATCTGCATTTATGTTTTGCGGTCTCAGAAAGGGCTAGCGAGATACCATCTTGTTATATCATATTATGATTGTTTTGAGAAAGTGTTGTCATCCGAGATTTATTATTATTGCTCGCTAGTTGATTATGTCATCGAGGTGAGTAACATGAGACCTAAATGTTATTGTGAATATGGTTAGTTCATAATCTTTGCTGAAAACTTGAATGTTGGCTTTACATATTTACAACAACAAGAGCAAACAGAGTTTGTAAAAGTTTTTCTTTATCACTTTCAGTTTATCAACTGAATTGCTTGAGGACAGGCAAAGGTTTAAGCTTGGGGGAGTTGATACGTCTCTGTCGTGTCTACTTTTCCAAACACTTTTGCCCTTGTTTTGGACTCTAACTTGCATGATTTGAATAGAACTAACCCAGACTGACGCTGTTTTCACCAGAATTGCCATGGTGTTATTTTTGTGTAGAAATAAAAGTTCTCGGAATGACCTGAAAATCAACGGAGCATTATTTTGGAATATATAATAAATATTGGATGGAAGATCCATGTCAGGGGGCCCCCACCTGTCCATGATGGCGGGGGGCACGCCTGCCCCCTGGGTGCGCGCCCCTGCCTCGTGGGCCCCCTGACGCTCCACCGACCTCAACCTGGACTCCATATATTCACTTTCAGGGAGAAAAAAACCAGGGAGAAGGATTCATCACGTTTTACGATACGGAGCTGCCGCCGAGCCCTAAACTCTCTCGGGAGGGCTGATCTGGAGTCCGTTCGGGCCTTTGGAGAGGGGAATCCGTCTCCATCGTCATCATCAACCATCCTCCATCACCAATTTCATGATGCTCACCGCCGTGCGTGATTAATTCCATCGTAGTTTCCAATAGGACCCCGCTGCCACGGGAGGGTAGGACAAAAGATGTCATGCCAGTTCTTTTCCATAAGCACATATGACTATATTTGGAATACATGCCTACATTACATTGATGAACTGGAGCTAGTTCTGTGTCACCCTAGGTTATGACTGTTACATGATGAACCGCATCCGGCATAATTCTCCATCACCAATCCATTGCCTACGAGCTTTCCATATATTGTTCTTCGTTTATTTACTTTTCTGTTGCTATTGTTATCATCACTACAAAATACCAAAAATATTACTTTTGCTATCGTTGCCTTTTACCACCATTACCATTACTATCATATTACTTTGCTACTAAACACTTTGCTGCGCATATTAAGTTTCCAGGTGTGGATGAATTGACAACTCAGCTACTAATACTTGAGAATATTCTTTGGCTCCCCTTGTGTCGAATCAGTAAATTTGGGTTGAATACTCTACCCTCAAAAATTGTTTCAATCCCCTATACTTGTGGGTTACCAGCTGCTACCTCCGCGAATAAATAAAAATCTGCTTCTACCTTTGTAGCATGGTTAATAATATAGCCATGTCAATCATGACGTAGAAATATCATTCACTGCTACAATAGGGCTGGATCTAAGGCTGGTGTTTTTTTTTACTTTATCTCTTTCTATTTTTGTCTCATTTACTCATTTTACATAGGAGCATGTGTAGAGGATGGCTATTCCTTTCGATGGGACTTCTTCATGGGGTTTAAGACTAAGCAGCTCCGAATTATGCCCGCTGCCCACCACTCTGAATCGTGCCATCTATGATAGGGAGTACTCCCATTGCAACAATGAGGTCCACTAGGTCTAGCACATCCTATAAGAAGAGACTATCATGCAAAACATACATCTTGTTGCCTTCTTCCTCATACAGTACATACCACTGGTACATACTACTAGTACCACTACTACTCGTTCTCCTATAAACCTTGCACTTGGCATATCCAAAATATTAACCTTGTGCTTGGCTCTTCGCCTCTTCGGGAAGTCGAGCAATAATGGTACTGTAGTATATATCGTTCTGGCTATCTAAGACCAAATGAATTGCTTCACATCCACCACGTGGGCGATGGTCAAGCGAGGGTCGAGGGGTGAGGGGTGAGGGAGAGTGCGTACTGTTACGCCTGTTTCAATATGGACTACATACGGAGCAAAATGAGTGAATCTAAACCCTAATGTATATATACATCAGTGTTTGGAGTATGTATTAGTAGTTCATATTGAAATCTAGACATATATTTCGAACAATATGATAATCTCTCTATCCAAGGTAGGGACGAGGAGTAAACAGAGGGAGTAGTAAAATTT
The DNA here is from genome assembly GCF_018294505.1 of Triticum aestivum. NCBI lineage: Eukaryota > Viridiplantae > Streptophyta > Magnoliopsida > Poales > Poaceae > Triticum > Triticum aestivum. The sequence goes on along the minus strand of NC_057797.1, from coordinate 562,193,322 downwards.
TCTCCCTGTCCTACGAGCCACCACGCATGTGGGCGAGGGAGCGGGCGTAGGGCGTAGTAAGCAAGCTTCACCTCGTCCTGCGAGCCACCGCGCTCGTGGGCAGGGGAGACGGCGTACTAAGAAAGCTTCTCCTCGTTCTGTGAGTTGACGGGACACATCAAAAATAATACGTACAGAGCATCTCCAGTGTATAGAGCCTTGCCTCTAAGGTAGGCCCCACATGGTTTGCCTCTTTTTTAACATAACCCGTCAAGTCACAATTTGTTTGTTCACCCATGGTACACGATCCTCCATCAAGTGGACAACCAGTACACAAGTCAAATTACCACGTGGGCTGCCTTTTCATACAGAAATGAGCTCCACTGTGTACCCATGTGGGTGTGGTTGGGAAAGAGACGGGAGTACGTGCGCCGTGCGTGCACTTCTTCTCTTCATGCATGTCCCCCACCTACGTGGGTATGTGAGAGAGATATACAAACCTAGAAAAATGGCGTGTGCATTCGTGAGTGTTTTTTTATTGGGGGTGTGATTTCGTGAATGTATTTGTTAGAATATGTGTCGATGATATCTCAAACAAAAATTTGACACATGCAATGTGTGTGAAATAGAGGCCTATCTATATCATATATAGAGGGGGCGATCCACGAGAAGAGAGGGAGGGGTCATAGATATCGATAGAGTTGAAGAGAGGATCAAGTGGGTGGGTGCGAGATCAATGAAGAGAGCCATCGAAATTGTGTGTGTGCAAGTCAAAGATATAGGGCGACTGACCTACCGGAATGTCAGAGGGCACAGGGCAAGTTTGTGTGTGGCAGGGAGACATGACTAGACCGCTCGATGTATCGGTGTGTGGGGGAGGGGGGAGGCAGAGACGTAACTAGAGAGGTAGATCGACTCGTATATGTGTTGAGGAGGAGAGACCCAGCTATGTCTTGAGGGAGATAAGTCGACATCCATACATAAGTGAAGGACGGGAAATAGGTTGGGACAGAGATAGAGAGAGAGAGAGAGAGGAGGGAGGGAGGGAGAGGGGTAGAGTGTTGGATGGGTGATGGAGTTGCTTCTCAAAGATGGTGGGAAAGGCCTACTAGACAAACTGAGGGTAGAACTGCAATATTATCAATAAGAATGCAGATGTGTTTCTGTGTGTGCGTGTGCGTGATAGATGTGCGGGACGCATGCATGGATGATAAGGGGGATCATGTGTTTGGTAAGCAAACCTAACTAGATCGGTAGAGCAATTGTTGTTTGTCGGAGGAAGGGAGAGACATAACTAATGAGGTAGATCGATCGACGCGTGGGGAAAACGAGTTGTAACGACCTAGCTAGCTATATGTATAGCGGGAGATCGGTCGGTGTACATCCATTTGTTAGAGGCAAATAAGGCCCGGCGAGACAGATAGACAAAGAGAATTGAGCTAGGAGGTGGTGCGAGAGGCCTAGCTACTAGCTAGATATGGGGAGGAGTGTGCAATTGTGAGATCGATGAAAAGATGGGAGAGAGTTTACACATGTGTGGGGCCGTATGAGAGACACGAGGCATGGACATAGAAAGGAGGAGATGGAAGGTGCGTGTGTATGTTGTAGGCAGACATCGCTGGAGAGGTTTATCGATCGGTGTGTGTCGGAAAGGAGTTATGGAGACCGTGGGAGAACGACCTAAAGAAAAAAATGAATGTGCGCGATGGATAGAATGTTGAGGGAGGGGGAGGGCGAGGAGGGCGTGTGCATGCATGAGAGAAAGTTAGTGCTAGCTACAAAGGTTAGAGGATTGTGTGGGTGTAAGAGACTAACAAAGATCATAATTCAATATGAAAGTGGATTCATATATTTGAATAGGAGATCATAGTGTTATAAACATATGCATGCATGAATATAGCGGTGATACGCGTGTTGTGTATTTGGACATGTTATACCATAATGTGATAATGCGTGGTGTTTGCAACTCGCAGCTAAATATCGAACAATCTAAACCATACTATACATCGAACAATCTCACATTTTATTTGAATTTGTGGTAATGTGTGGCATTTGCAGCTCACAACTAAATATCGAACAATCTAAATCATACTATATATCAAACAATCTCATATTTTATTTGAATTTGTGGTAATGTGTGGCATTTGCAACTCACATATAAATACTTGTAGGCATAGGGGCGGGGCACCATACATTATGTGATAAACACATTATACATATGAGACATGGTTTAGATTATGAAGATCTAGCTAGAGCTTGAAATGTACTATGATTTGAAATCAACATAAAGTGGATTCAAAAAATCGAGTTTGAGTTCATATAGTACACATAGTTCATATCTAACTCGACAGTAATCATGTGGTGTGCTGTGAAGATAATACACAAATGATGGTTTAACTTGACAATAATGATGATTGTAGATCTTATTAAAATAGAGAAATGAATTCAAATGGTTTAACTTCACAACAATCATGATTGTAGATCTTATTCAAATATAGAAACAAATTCAAATTTAGTTCATATTGAAGCGGTAGTATATACGTTCGGAATGCACTAAAACGTTCATTTGAGTAGCAGGTTGCATGCATTATACACGTAGCGAAATATTTTAATTGAACACAACATGAATTCAAAGTTTTAAATGGCATTTGTAGTGCGAATTGATTTGGTACCGTACACGGGACTGGACTCTCTTGTGTGGTGCGAATTGATTTCTTTTTATTTTTTCGTTGACGGAAGTGCGAATTGATTTGATACAGTACATGTTAGGCTTGTCTGGAAATTTCAACCCGCGCTTTGTTATGCCGAAATATTTAAGATATATATTTGTCTTGTTATGCTCCAAAAACTCCCTCCATCTTAACTCGCGCCTTGCTATCCCAAAATTACAACGCGCGTGAAAACTCCCACCTCCTGCGAAATCCCGACACGTGAAATGCCCGTGATACCCCTGAACTGAAACAACCGCCTAGCTCAAATCGGTGGGGGTACTTTTGTAACTTACCCCACATTTCGGACAAGCGCGTCCCTAAGCCATGGTTCCCCCTCCCATCCCATCCGCCCACCCATTCGTACACCGAGGCCGCGAAAACCCGTGAAGCCCCACACCCTCCTCCATCCACCACCCAGCCGTAGCCTCTTCACCGATGACGTCATCCACAGCAACACCTTGACGTCCCTCATCCACCATACTAGATGAGGATCCATCATCGATCTCGTCATTCCGCCGGTTCAGCCACCCCATCCCCCACCTCCAAGGAGCTACCCCGATGTTCCCCTCGTCTTTCGCGCCACCTCCATTCCCACACCGCCGTCTTCACCTGCACCACCGGAAGAGCAGCATCATCACCGTTTCTTCGGATGAAGCTGAGGCCTAATCGGCGCCACCAAAGAGGTTGTACACTAATCGCCGCATTTTCTTCTTGATTCGATCTCACAGTGTTGTCGGCGCTCAGTCCCGAGCCGACATGGTGCGGCTCCATCCACGGCGGCGGCGCCGGCCACTTCCTCCACGGCGTCGCTCCCTCGACAGCGACGTCCACATTAGTAGGAGCTGTTGCTGCTTTAGCTCTCGCTCGCACTACTGCTCTGCTCTTGCTCTCGGTCCCCTGCTTGGTCTGCTCTTGCTCTTGCTCGTGCTGCTACTCTCGCTCTTGCTCTTGCTCTTGCTGCTACTCTAATCTTGCGCACACTGTTGCTGCTCTACTCTTGCGTGCGCTGCTGCTACATGAGCAGTAGATCCTGCTTCCCTCGGGCCCCTGCAGGTGCTATCCGAGATGCTGCGACATGACCAACTGCCCCGGCTCTCGCACGCACTGCTGCTCCGAGCTCTGCTGCTGCTGCTGCTTTTCTGCTACTAGTGTGTTTAGTTTCGACAGTAAAATTCAGTTTTGATAGCAAAATTCAGTTTCGACGGTTAAATTCAGTTTCGATGGTTAAATTCAGTTTCGATAGTTAAGTTCAGAGATGAGTGGCTGATGTATTTTACATCTAGCACTTTGTGGTTATGTATTTTATGTCATCTATTAGAGATGCTATTAGAATTCCATTGAGGTTAACATTGTCTCTCTTGTCCTGCTTCAGCCTCGCCGTCGTATAACTCACCGGAGCTGCTCCAACGACGAAACCCTCCATCACAGCGGAGCAGTACCCCGGGCTCCATCTCCAAACGCCTAAGATCTTCTTCCCCTCCTCCGATAGCCAAATTAGCTGAAGCATCCTCACCGACCAACCCAATCACGCTGAGATCGACATGGCTTCGCCAAAGAGGTTGTACACTTGTTGCATCTCATTTTTACTCTACATGTTATATATATTGTCCACTGAGCACTCATAGTAATGTGAAATACGATTAGTTTCTCCTACTATATGACAAGCAGTGAGGTACCAGGCAACTTAGCTATCTATGATCGAATCTCTTGAATGCCATCATTATTTATCTCTGCGCATTTGAGTTGTGCATTTGTAGATGGGCTTGGGAGTTGAGCTAGTAGGGTAGTGTCCTGGGTCCAAGGTAGTAGAAGTAGCACAAAAACATTTTTTGAGTGTAGGCTTTTCCCTACTCAAGCCTGCCTACTAGAATCGCCAGTGCTTGAAAGGAAAAGTGAAGGAAAACATAGGAATTGGAAAGTTTCCTATGGTACTACTATTCATGCATTTGGTTCAAAGGAATGGAGCAAAGGAAAACTGTAGGATTTGTTCTTTTAGTGTCTCCTTGAAAGAAAAACCGTAGGAATTTTAATATCCACTTGTCCTCCTTTTCAAATTCCTATTCATGAAGCACACGACTAAGAGATAGTAGCATAATAGCATTATAACCGTACATTTTCTTGTGGTTTCACTTAATCTCACCATGCTTCTTTGCATCATGTGATCTTCCAATTCTTGTGAACCAAACACCCAGATTGGCAGAAATCCTGTGTTTTTAAATTCTCTGTTTTGCACATGCATTCCTATCCTATTCCTATGTATTTCCTATCCCAACATTGTTAGAATCCTCAAATTCAAACAAGCCCTTACACAATTACTTCTGTTACAGATATGTGTCAAAGAAAACCTTGTGTGGTTTGTCCCGCTCCTGCTGCGCTATGTTCCACCCTAGCTCAGCTGCTCCAACGACAGAAGGGTTCACCACAGCAGGGATCCAATCTCCATACTATCTTTCGCCGCCTCAGATCTTCTTCCCCGTCGCTGGCAGCCACGACAACTGCATTACCATCATCAACTAAGCAGATGACCTTGAGGACTACACGGGTCCGCAAGAGAGGTTGCACTCTTTCGTGTCTGCTTACCTTATGCATCGCTTAATATGATGACATGCTACTTTATCATCATGTTCACCTATTAGAGTCTGAGTCAGTTCCAAACTAATGTTGAAACTTGAGTTTTTAAATGGTTTTGGGGTACATATTGGGGCAACAACCAGTACTATTTGTCTACTATCTGGTTAATCTCGGGTGTCTACTATGAGTTTCATGTTGGGTGCAAACAAACATTAAAGGAGCCTTTATCTATAATTTTTTAACTAAAGCTATTATCTGCCCGCTATCATTGGTTTTGGTTCTATCCATAGTTTGCTACCATCACTCTGGATTTGTGCATGCACTCCTTACATAATCTCACTATGTTTTATTCCTATGCATGTCAGTTATTGTACACAATGAAACTGAACAAGTAGAGCAAAAGAGACGAGCCTTGTGTGGCAATAAAATTTCATGCAGACGTCGCTCCATGGTTGGCGCAAAGGCAGCCCCCCTCCACCCATTTCGGATTATAATCAAGAGGAAGATAACTGTTCCGAGGGGGATTCAGAAGGAGAAGACCACTCCTATTTATCCCCTGAGGTCTTCGCTCTAACTTGGCATGCTGATGTTGGTTATATCATGCATATGGTGCCTTGCATTGCTTATTTTATACATCAAATATGTCATCTGCTTAGTTTAGACATGCTTTGTGTGAATGCCATTTGTTTAGTTTCTTCATTGTATATGTGAATTATGCAACACTATCTTGTTTAGCCAGGCATCATATATGTCAATTTTGCAATGCCATCTTGCTTAGCCAGTCATCTTATATGTGAATTATATCAGGCCATCCTTTTTTCATTACGTATTACATTCACTGGTACGTGTCGGTGCTATTCAAACGGTTTTAAACCCCTTTCCGCGATGGCATTTGGGACCGTCGCCAAGTGAGTGTGTGCGATAGGGTGTCCTTCCCACACGTCCTAGAAACCGTCGGGGATATGGAGCAGTGATCCAGAGGCCTTCCAAAATGTAATCGTGTGCAATGCGACACACACTAAATTCTTTCGCACGTGGGGTATCGGTGATTAAGCGTTTCTAATGACGCGGTGAAACCATATGGTCTGTCGTAACGAACCGTTTGGGAAACAGTATGTAAGGCACACAGACCAACATATGAACTGTGTGCGATTTGTGCCCCATCGCACACGCATTTTCTGCGTAACCCGTCTACCATGCTAGACTCCATCGCACATGTTTATCAAAAATTGCCGTCTGCGATAATGTTCTACCACAAATGATTGAGGAGCCCCTTCGCACACATACAAGTGATGCAGACTGTTTGTGATTTGTTGGGTATCACCGACGGTTGCCGCAAGAGTGACGTGTGTTTTTCGTTTGGTATCCCACACGTTTCCTGAAAAAATTACGACTTGGATTGTATTTTGCATTGGGCACGGTTTACTCCCAGTTATCATGTGCGATAACGTGATATCACAAACGGTTCCGAAGACCCTACGCACACGTAGTAGCGCTGCAAATCATTTGCGATCTGTTGTGTATCATCGACGGTTCTGCTACGATTGACGTATGCTTTCCGAGGTGGATCACATACACTCATTTAATTGAATCGTGTGCGGAGCAATTGCCAGGTTAAAATAAAAATATCCCATTTTGAATCGGCATGCAAAAAGCAAATTCGCCACAATATTCAATTGAATAAATAAACAAAAATATCCCATTTTGAATCGGCATGCAAAAGCAAATTCGCCACAATATTCAATTGAACAAATAGTATCCACGGGAAGAACATTCATCAGATTTCGCAACAATTGCAATTGGACATATGGTAGCTAAATTCCAATGATTTGTCCACACATATATGCATTACATAATTAATCATAGTGTATGAAATACGAAGACCTCATTAGATGGAAAACAATGGATCCATGCATTATATGTTTAGCGGCTAACTCTTGCTCAATGTTTCGGGAGAACGCATGATGAAATCTTCATTATCACCCGTGGGATTGATGTAGTGATCCAGGAAGAAGTCGCTGATAAATCTCTGAACCATCAGCAATTCACCAGTCGGGAGCGGTTCAAGGGTCCTCAGTTTTAAGATGAGCTACAGTATTTTTAAGATCAGAATGTGCCATATGAGTGGAGTAGAAGATATTAATTAAGATAGACTTACTGATACTAATTCACGAGGATTGTCAAAACTATCAGTAGATTTGCAGATGGAGATCATGTGTCTGCAAACATAGTATCCACAAAGCTTGGTCCTTGCTTCTTGTTGAGGACACTGGATTTTTTTTACAAAATTAATCATGTATTTGTCCTGTTAGGAACAACCTAACCGGTGTTAGATGTATTATTTTTTCTTTGGACAAAATAGAACGAGGTTTATTTAGAAGCTTGAACATTTGACTAGCGTAAGGAAAGGTATTTGCAAACTGTTGGATAAATTTTCCGAAAATGACGGATTTCGGCGTGTTACCGGAGAAACGATCTCGTGCTGCAGAGGTTGTTCTGTCTTGAACAGGTTCCCTGGTTTAGTTTTCCACAATGCGAGCACACTGCAAATGATGATGAATTTTGACAACATTAATTATTGAACCAGATATGAATGCAAATTAATTTCAACATCATAGAATTCAATACCTATCCAAGAATTGCTGAACATGTGTCAGATCCTGAGCGTTTGTTGACTCTCTGAGAGAATCGATGTAGTAAACTGTGTTCTTGTTTGGAACAATGAATACCAATATCCAGTGATTGCTACATATTAAGAAAACCATGAACTTACGAATGGTGTCGAAATCTGAAAGACAATCAGTGTATGCGTGGTTGTTTACTTGACTTACCGTTCATGATATGGGCAGAGAAATGATTCTGCATGGGACGTGTTTTCGAAGATACGGACGACCGTGTTAACGGCCCAGTCTCGTCGGTCCTTACCATCTAATGCAGTGTCATTTGCGAATGTAGGATCTATGAAATACACACTCTCCCTTTTTCTTCTCTATGTGTTCAATGCCCTGAGAGGAATAAAATGCCGTTAGCTGTTTATCAATTACAACCTTGTATGGAGAAGTTGATCAGAGTTTGTTAAGTACTTACAAAATCAGGCATCTAACAAGAGTGGCATCGAGCACATTGAAGTTGAAGAAGAGATGTAAGTCCTCGAAACTCACATCGATGGAACCAGCATTGTGTCAGAAATGATCTCTGTTGTAGTGGACTAGCAAACCATGATGACATGCTGACATTAGATCCATGCAATATTCATGTAACTCGTGGCAACTGGAGCTGCACTCATCAAAGTATTTGCCAATAAGAAATGGCTGGCCATGGACGTAATAGCGTGCTTGAAGTACGTTTGCTTTACTTTTAGCAAGCAACAGACACACTTCTTCATCATCCATGGCGTCAGAAATAATATTACTCCCCGATTCGAACAAACTGTTGTTAATTTGGTTCTAGGCGATGAGTGCTTTAAGTAAGAGGCAATCGTTCTCTTTCCTCTTCACTCTCCCGCTGCACTTCCTCGTGGGTGTTTGGCCACTTCCTTCTTGGTACTTGAAGCATTTCTGGCCGAACGTCTGGTTGGCTACAAGGTAGACTGCCGAGCAGACGGTGAAGCATGGATCTATGCCGGACCGCTGAGCTGGCGGTGGTGCTGTGACAGACTGCTAGGCTGTAGGAGCAGAAGCATCGGACTACTGACCATGCGTTGAAGCTATGTTGGGTTTCTGCGTAGGTGGTGCCAACTTGTTAGTGTGTTGAGGAGGTCGTGCCAACGCGTTGGTTTGCTGAGCAGGAAGTGCTGACGCATTGGTATGCTGATCATGCAATACACACTGCTTAGCAGGCCTGTGTGAAGTGCTACGTGACTGAAGTAAAGCCTGGATTCAATGAATTTACCCTGAAGAATGTCCTAGGAGACTTCGATGAGCAAAGGACCTTGGGAGAAACATTGTTACATCACATCCAGTGGCCACAAAAGGAAATAGAGTTCATCGATGCGATTCCTGAAGCCCCGCCAAGAGCAACCACTGTCGCCCATTAACCGGTGACGCTCTCCTTGCCACAGCAGCTCTCGCGGGCTGATGCATCAACCTGTGATCAGCCGGCCTGACTTTGTGGCGTACATGCCATGTCATCCTCCGCCCCAAAGCAGCCAGTGGCAAGGCCTACAACTACTAATGATGCACCACCGGTTCAGATGCCGACCGCTGAAGCAGCGAGGGGAGACCCATCTGCAGCACATGCTCAGCAGACCAACTTGGTGGAATAGACTGCTAAGCAGTCTGATGCTTCGGAACCGCCTGCTAAGCAGTGTGTAGGTCTAGAACCGACTGCTCAGGTACATTCTCAAAACTTTGTGTGGTGATCCAGAACCGACTGCTCAAGTACCACTTAGTTTCTTTTTGAGCTTTCATATACTTATAGCTCTAGTACATCCGTTGCATGGCAATCCCTACTCACTCACATTGATATCTATTGATGGGCATCTCCATAGCCCGTTGATACGCCTAGTTGATGCGAGACTATCTTCTCCCTTTTTGTCTTCTCCACAACCACCATTCTATTCCACCTAAAGTGCTATGTCCATGGCTCACGCTCATGTATTGCGTGAAGATTGAAAAAGTTTTGAGAATGTCAAAAGTATGAAACACTTGCTTGGCTTGTGATCGGGGTTGTGCATGATTTAAATACTTTGTGTGGTGAAGATAGAGCATAGCCAGACTATATGAATTTGTAGGGATAACTTTCTTTGGCCATGTTATTTTGAGAAGACATAATTGCTTAGTTAGTATGCTTGAAGTATTATTATTTTTATGTCAATATTAAACTTTTTCCTTGAATCCTTCGGATCTGAATATTCATACCACAATTAAGAAGAATTACATTGAAATTATGCCAAGTAGCATTCCACATCAAAAATTCTGTTTTTATCATTTACCTACTCGAGGACGAGCGGGAATTAAGCTTGGGGATGCTTGATACGTCTCCAACGTATCTATAATTTTTGATTTCTCCATCTTATATTATCTTCTATTTTGGACATTATTGGGCTTTATTATCCACTTTTATATTATTTTTGGGACTAACCTACTAACCGGAGGCCCAGCCCAGAATTGCTGTTTTTTTGCCTATTTTAGGGTTTCGAAGAAAAGGATATCAAATGGAGTCCAAATGGAATAAAACCTTCGGGAACGTGATTTTTGGAACGAACAAGATCCAGGTGACTTGGACCCTACGTCAAGCAACCAACAGGGAGGCCACGAGGTAGG
>NC_057797.1:562157439-562182426 GCF_018294505.1 Triticum aestivum | reverse complement strand
GAGATCCCATCTTGGGGCCTGTTCCGGAGCTCCGCCGGAGGGGGCATCGATCACGGAGGGCTTCTACATCAACACCATAGCCTCTCCGATGAAGTGTGAGTAGTTTACCTCAGACCTTCGGGTCCATAGTTATTAGCTAGATGGCTTCTTCTCTCTTTTTGGATCTCAATACAAAGTTCTCCCCCTCTCTTGTGGAGATCTATTTGATGTAATGTTCTTTTTGCGGTGTGTTTGTTGAGACCGGTGAATTGTGGGTTTATGATCAAGTTTATCTATGAACAATATTTGAATCTTCTCTGAATTCTTTTATGTATGATTGGTTATCTTTGCAAGTCTCTTCGAATTATCAGTTTGGTTTGGCCTACTAGATTGATCTTTCTTGCAATGGGAGAAGTGCTTAGCTTTGGGTTCAATCTTGCGGTGTCCTTTCCCAGTGACAGTAGGGGCAGCAAGGCACATATTGTATTGTTGCCATCGAGGATAACAAGATGGGGTTTTCATCATATTGTATGAGTTTATCCCTCTACATCATGTCATCTTGCTTAAGGCGTTACTCTGTTCTTATGAACTTAATACTCTAGATGCATGCTGGATAGCGGTCGATGTGTGGAGTAATAGTAGTAGATGCAGGCAGGAGTCGGTCTACTTGTCTTGGATGTGATGCCTATATACATGATCATACCTAGATATTCTCATAACTATGCTCAATTCTGTCAATTGCTCAACAGTAATTTGTTCACCCGCCGTAAAATACCTATGCTCTTGAGAGAAGCCACTAGTGAAACCTATGGCCCCCGGGTCTATCTTCATCATATTAAATCTTCCAATACTTAGTTATTTTCTTTGATTTTATTTTACTTTGCATCTTTATCATAAAAATACCAAAAATATTATCTTATCATATCTATCAGATCTCACTCTCGTAAGTGACCGTGTAGGGATTGACAACCCCTTGTCGCGTTGGTTGCGAGGATTTATTTGTTTTGTGTAGGTGTGAGGGACTTGCGCGTAGCCTCCTACTGGATTGATACCTTGGTTCTCAAAAACTGAGGGAAATACTTACGCTACTTTGATGCACCACCCTTTCCTCTTCAAGGGAAACCCAACGCAAGTGCTCAAGAGGTAGCAACAGCTACTCTTGTGTAGTGTTGTCGCGCAATAAGCAACATCCTCCATGCCCGCCTCCCCTCCCATCTGCTGGCTATCTATCAGTGTTAGAGTCTTCTACATCATCATTGACTCCTCAACATCCTTTCAAACAACCGGATAAAACAATGCATTCTGCTTCATTTCACTCCTCGCTTTTTTCATGCTGAGCCTCTCTTCTTTGTTGAGTGTGAAAGCCCTCTTGTACGGGACATTAACACCTATACCCCTTGCACGTCCAGGGGGCTCTTTTGTGTCCAGAGCAATGGACAAAATGTCACATGGCCCTGAGTTCCTGTAGAACCTTCCAGGGATCTTGGAAGCCTCTAACATCACTTCATACAGTTCGGTGTCGCGTGTGTTTTAAAAGTAATAAGTTACGTCATCACGCCTCTTTGCACGTGCCCGCAAGTAGTCTCTGGCGCATTCGCCCTTGATTTCACTAATGGCCGGATTCTCACCCGTCGCTACTGCTTCTTTGTCCTCATGTTCCCATATTAGTTTCATGTCGCAGTATCCTGCCACACCCATACGGTGGGGGTGTATGTTCTTCTTATGAAGTTCCGATTGCTTGATACTCTTCTCAACAAACTCTTTAGTTACCCTGACCCTTTTGAATTCTGCCCAGTCTTCCTTTGTAATTTAGGGGTATGCGGGGATTGGGTCCTTGCCGTCACTCAAATACTTCTTGTACAAAACGTGCTTCCAGTTTCTTCAAGCGTCCCTAGCCTTCTTCAGTGCAGCGTGTTCGATCCACCTGCATTCTCCACTACTCTGGAACGTTGAAGTGATCCATGATCTCCCGGACTATCCTTCGTCGTGTTTCTATGTTAGCCTTCCGAAACCCCGGCAGATTAATGTTGAGCCTTGCCCTGGCAACAAATCCACACACACACTCCTGAACCTCATGCGTGCTTTATCTGGTTTAGTTGGAGCCCAGGACTTTAAATCAATCTCGGTTACTTCATATACACCTTTAGGCCGGTGTGTGGGCTTCCTTGGAGCGTTCCTCCATGTCCTGGCTGGAAGGGTAATTGCTACAGCTCTACCCCATTCAAGACTACTTGATCCCTCACAATCTGCTGAAGACCTAGGGTTGACCGAATCAGATGAAGATACATGGCCTGAATGAGTGTTGTCGCTTCTACTCGACATCTACAGAGAACACATGCGAAACTCAGGAAAGGAGGATAAGCATAAAACTAACAAATTGGTATCAAGCTTTCTAAACATGCCATGCAATAATTTAGAAAATGTACGGCTAATTTGTTAAGTTTGTGTGACTCGGGCGCCCGCGATCTGTAAATAGGCAGTAACTTATTGGAACAAATACAGCTTATATGTAGTAAGGAAGGTAGATAATGAACATATATATGCTCTCCATTATTTTATATCCAATTTGGGAACATACAGAACGAAATTGGAAGAGGGGTTGCGAGGAAATATGCCTCACCGCGATGGAGAGCAGTAACTAACATGCTTCTTGATGCAAACTTGGCCGAACCACAGGAGAGGCGAGGGTTACTACATCGATATGCTTGAGGGTGGCTGGCAAGCAAACGAAGACAACAAGGCGTGGGCCACCACGTGTTGGGAATGGCAGTGGAGGTAGGCTTGACGCCGAAGAGTGGGCACACGGCCAGGGTGAGCACGGCGGCGCCGGAGAGGGTTCTGCTGTGGATCTGGGGGAGGGGGAGCTGGCGAAGGAGATTGGGTGGACTAGTTGAGTGAAACGCGGGCGGACGGTGGGGGTGTTGGGGACTCCGGGTGTTGGCGACCTAGGTGAAAAGGGTGAAAAATATCCCCGGTCGCCGCGCGCACAAAAAGGCCTATGCAAACGGTTGCCTCTAAGCGCTCGTGTGCACAAACAAAATAATTTCGTTTGAAATGAAGACATACTAATTTTGAAATTAAGACGTGAGTTCATCGTTTTTCCTCTAAATTTTCCCATGTAAACTAATCACAATTTTACCACGGGTTTGATTTGCTAACGCATTTCAGGTCTTGTGTGCTATATGTAAGACATTTTTGGCATTTACCATGCAAGTTGGCATATAAATCAATTCCTAGCCGGACTGCATTTCCTGTCGAAAGGGATGAGGATTGTCATTCGATCTAGGAGCATTCAACGGTGCAGACGTACGATCCGTGGGGTTTGGGTTCTGGCCAATCAGAACGCACGACTCAGATCGTGCGTGCAGCGAGGGGGGGGGGCATCGGCCATGGTTTGGTAGGCACACGACTTTCGTGTGTGAACCGTGTGCTATTTGAAAACATTTTTTGGGAGGGGCTACTTGAAAACATTTACATGTGTTGTCGAAAGGGATGAGGATCGTCGTTCGACAAGGAGAATCCAACGATGGAGACGTACGATCCGTGGGGTTTGGGTTCTGGCCAATCAGAACGCACGACTCAGATCGCGCGCGTGGCAGAGGGGTGGGGGTGCATCGGCCATGGTTTAGTGGACACACGGCTTTCCTGAGTGAACCGTGTGCTCTTTGACAACATTTACATTACCTAACATCATATTTTTGTTCGAATGAAAACATGAGTTCATCGTTTCGCCTCCAATTTTTTTCCACGGTAAGAAATCACGAGTATAGTGGAGAGTGTCATATACTAGCATCATGAATATACAATATATATGATACTAGTGTATGATACTACCTTTAATTAATCATAGTGCATATTATAATACATAGAGTATAGTATCATATATATATATCATATTTATTGCCATGAATGACACAAATTAGCATCTCATTTAACATGATACGGTATCTACCTATATGTTACTCTCACCATCTTTATATATATATAATTCTTTGCCACATCGGCATACTTGCTATTTCCGAGTGCATGGCATCGTCGGCTATGATACCACCACTATGGCCAGCCTTATATAGTGGGGAGTATCATATACTATATATATATATATATATATATATATATATATATATATAATATCATGCATATGATACTAGTGTATGATACTACGTACGTACCTTCATAGTGCATATATAGTATCAAAGAGTAGTATATATCATAGATGACCGTATTTATGGCCATGCATGACACAAAGTAGTATAGCATTTATTATATATATATGTGTGTGTTACGGTATCTACCTATGTTACTGCTTCTTTGACACATCATCATATTTTTCCCGAGTGCATGATACCGGCTATGATACCCCCACTATGGCCACCCTAATAAGGATGGTCGTAATATGGGAGTATCAAGCGGTATGATGCATGCCAACTAGACTTTTTGGATGATGTGGCACACAGTTAAATGAGGAAAGAGAGGGTGTGGTATCATATCATGGTATCGTATCATATTAAATGGTGTACTACTTTGTGTCATGCATGACAATTAATAAGGCAACCTAAGATACTAACTTATGATACTATGCATGCGTGCATTACGGAGGTATTGCCGATCATATACTAGTATCATGCATATATACTCCCTCCTTTCCGGTTTATAGGCTTATCTCAAAATTTTAGTTTTTCCATTTTATAAGGCTCAATTTGGTTGTTCCCCATCACATATCCAGATTCCAAGGTGCATTAAATCATTCATGCAAGTATTAAGAGAAAGTTGACCAATGCATGTACTTTATGCATGCATGTATTGCAATTAATACATTGGAAAACATAATTTTTTGAGGAAAACAAAAGCTTTAATTGGGTGTTTTTGCAAACTGCAAAAAGTATTCCACCACTCACCATCTACCTTGGTTGGTGAGATTTTTGAATTGAGCCATATAAGGCTGGTTGTAATGGGGAGTATCATATACTAGTATCATGCACATGATAGTGTATGATACTACTTCCGTAATGCATAGTATCATAAGTTAGTATCTTAGGTTGCCTTATTAATTAATTGTCATCCATCACACAAAGTAGTAGTACAACATTTAATATGACATAGTATCATGATATGATACCACATCCTCTCTTTCCTCATTTAATTGTGTGCCACATCATCCAGAAAGTCTAGCTGACATGCATAATACCGCTTATGATACTACCATTACAACCAGCCTAAACCGGAAAGGAGGGAGTATGAGACTAGCCACAATGGAGAGTAACATACACAGCATATCCCTAGACTATGTTACTACCTTCATAGTGGGTAGTAACATAAGTGTGGTGTCATGCAAAGCTTCATTTATTAGGTTATAGACTCATATTGCATTGGGACATGTGATGTTATAGTAACTAGCTAGGTTACTGAAACTATCTCTCTCCTCATTAACTTATTGCCACATACGCAAGTTTGCTGAGTTGGAGTCGATGTTATAGCTGAAGTTACTCCCACTGTGGCTAGTCTGATACTAGCTAGTCATCTATGATATACTAGCTACCCCACTAAGAGCATGGTTAATAATACAGCCAAGGGTCGGCTATAAGAAGTTGCCATGTCATATACAGCCAACCTCTTAGCGGGCTTGTACAATAATAAGTTTTAAATACGTACTAGTTTATCAATAATTGGCCCACCTTACATCCTCACAAAGGGTCTTGGTTCTTGTGTTGCAGCTGGCTCTACTAACCAAGAGCCCGCTTCTCTTCTCTTTCCTCCAACTAATAAGCACATATATATTATTCTATTCCTTATAGCCTGCTTAGACTACCCACAGTGGGAGTAACATAGGTAGTAACATCACACGTATCTAGATAAAATAGATGATGTGGCAAGCAATAAATGAAGAAAGAGAGGAAAGTGGTAACATAGCTAGTTACTAGTAGTATGAGTAACATCACACATCTCAAGGCAACATGAGTCTATAGCCTAATAAATGAAGTGTTGCATGTTACTACACATATGTTACTCCCCACTATAGAGGTAGTAACATAGACTAATAACATTCTATGTTACTACCCATTGTGGCTAGTCTTATGTCACTCTATTGTGTACTTGCTCTAATGCATAGTATCATAGAGTAGCTAGTATCATATGTAGTACTTTATTTATATTGTCATGCATGACACATAGTAGCATAGCATTTATTATGAGACGGTTTCATGATATGATACTTAACCCTCTCTTTATTCATTTGATTAATTCTATGACAGCTCATCAAAATTGCCTAGTTGGCATGCATGATACTAGCTATGATACCCCCTTACTATCAACCTAGAAAAGAAGGTGTACAGATCATTTGTGCGTCACTTTGTGAGTTTTCATCCATTTGTTCGAGAAGCAGGGAGAAGTTTCAAACATTTTGGCCACGAGGTGCGGCCACTAGCGTAGGCCTAGTTGGTATTTTAATTACAGGAAATTCAGATGGAGTCCGGACATCATCCAAATTGATGTGTGCCCGTGGCATGCTCTCACGACCCCGTGGAAAAAATTGGTAAAGTTTGGCACAAGTTTTGATGACAGCTCCTTCCAAACCGGAGCATCTCACATGAAGGATCATGGTTTTCCAAGTGGCCGGTGACTTCATCATTTGGCCTCATAAAAATTTCCATGGTACGCAATCACCATTATACCATGGGTTCGATTTTCTGGCGCATTTCAGGTATCATTAGCTATATTTAAGACATTTTTTGAGATTAACATGCATTTTGTGCATAAAAATAAAATTACAACCGGAACTGCATGTGCTGTCGAAAGGGATGACGATCGCCGTTTGATCTGGGAGCATCCAACGGTGCAGACGTACGATCCGTGGGGTTTGGGTTCTGGCCAATCAGAAAGCACGACTCAAATTGTGGGCGGGGTGGCGAGGTTTGGTCGGCACATGGCTTTCATCAACGAACCGTGTGCTATTCGCAAACCAGATTGCATATTTTTGTTCACACATACTATAGTGAGATCAGTTGAGTGTGCTACCTCTATGATATAATAATAATAATAATAATAATAATAACAAAAAACAGTTCATATTCGTTGCCTGAGCTGACAGCATATCAAGGTCAACATATTAACGGTTCTTACATCAATAGAAAACCGAGCATAACTCACAAATTCAGTACACGCGACAGTTCTAAATTGAACGAATTAAGTTGCAGGGTAGGCATAAAGACTAGTCTTACGGCTTAATTCCCATGTACATGGGGGAACTGGGATCATTAAGTTGACCCCGAATGAACTTGGGGTTTTTGATTATTTTACGCTGCTCCGTTACACGGGTGTGTGATCCCTTGGCTAGCAACTCATCAAATTCATCATACTCGTCCTCATCGGCAACATCGTCAACACCTAGTACCCTTCTCTTCCCATGCATCACTAAATGGCGGTTCTTATGCAAGGGGTCTTCCACAAAGAATGGGTCCGCGTGATATGCCATCGTTGTCCTGTTAACACAGGTCTTCCTGTACTCATCAGTCCTTACCTAACCAAGAGGGATCCATGCGCACCTGAATAATGCCACCTTAACTTTCACATAGTCAAGCTCCCAAATCTCTTTGATGGTTCCATAGTATACCCTTTTATCAGCTTCATTTACAGTCATGCATTCTATTCGAACGGAGCTGTTCTGATATGAGGTATTTTGATCATGTTCCTCGGTGTAGAATGTGTATCCATGTATGTCATATGCTTGATACGTCAACATCGTAGGTGATGGCTTTTGTGCCAACCACGTAGCTATGTCTTCGATGGATCCTTGTGCCAAACGATTCTTCAACCATTCGGCCTAGTTCTTAGTGTGCTCCTTCATATCCACATCTGATGAAGGCACAATTGGTAAGAAGCTTTGGCGTATCTCCTCCAAGTGTTCTTTGGCATAAGCTATGAGAGTTGGGCTGTTAAGCAGTACCGTCAAATGGGCTTTCTCTGCCAATTCTCCGAGTGCAGCCATTTGCGTGCCAGCAAGGATCGGCTTACCTTTCAGCCTTCCCTCGTGGCGAGAGAGGGGCAAACCTATAGGTCTTTGTTTCATGTATTCGGTGCAAAACTCAACCACCTCCTCCGCGGTATAACCTTGTAGAATGCTTGCCTCTGGATGGTTTCGGTTCCGACAAAAGCGCTTCAATATTCCCATGAACCGCTCGAAGGGATACATGTTGCGGAGAAACACAAGACCACAATACTTTATCTCGTCGACAAGGTGCACAGTGAGATGGACCATGACATCAAACAATGACGGTGAGAAAAACATCTCTAGGTTGGACAATACTCTTGCAATATCATCTTGCATATGATCCAACTCTTCAGGATTTTCAACTTTCTGCCATAGTTGGTTGAAGAAATCATGGAGGTCAATGAGTGTGTTTCTTATATCTTTGTCCACCAGATTCCTGATGGCCACCGGGAGGATTTGTGTCAGCATTACATGGCAATCATGTGACTTCATGTGTCCCAACTTCATTTTACCTGAGCTCACATCCACGAGACTTCCGATGTTTGCGCAGTAGGAAGAGGGTGTCTTAACTGACAACGAATAGGTGAAGAACTTTGTTGCTTCTTTTGCACTGAAATTGTAACTCTGGCGAGCTTTGATGAATTTGTCATCATCTTCTGCTTCACTCTTGCATTTTGCTTGATCAGCAAGCATATCGAGCCGTGAACCATCACCATCCTTTCTTTGACCTTTAATCTTGAGCAGAGTACCAAGGATGCTTTCACATACGTTCTTCTCTACATGCATGACATCGATGCAGTGACATACACGTAGAATCTCCCAGTAAGGTAATTTCTAGAACACTGATTTCTTCTTAAACACTTGACCCTTGGGTGTTTGTTTCACCGTCAAAGGGTGGTTCTTGCCAAGCATAACATTAATTTTTTTTAGCCATGTTGTGGACCACCTCCCCGTCATAGGGTCTTGGGCCCGCACCTGCCTCTATCGTACCATCAAATTCAGCTTTCATCTTTCGGTATGGGTGATTTTTCCGCAAGAACCTACGATGACGCAAATACACTATTTTGCACGAGTTGGGAAGTCTTCTGCTAGCTGTATTATCCATGCATGTGACACACCCTACATCTCCCTTTGTTTTCTTCCCTGATGTGTTGCCTAATGCTGGCATATCTTGAATGGTGTGCACCAGCATCGCATGTAGATCAAAAATATCCTTTCTATAAGCATCATAACATTTTACAGCAGGCGCATCTATCCACACTGTCAGTAGTTCTTCTACCAGTAGCTGAAAGTAAATGTCGATGTCATTTCCAGGTTGCTTCGGGCCTTGGATAATCATTGACATCATAATGTATTTTTTTTCTTCATACACAATCAAGGAGCTAGGTTATATATGCACAGAAGCACCGGCCATGTGCTGTGATTGGTGCTCATATCGCCAAAAGGATTCATCCCGTCAGTACACTCCCCGAGCCTTATACTTCTAGGATCCTTGGCAAATTTTTCAAACTTTTTGTCGATTAATTCCCACTGAGCCCCATCTTTCGGGTGCCTCATAAACCTATCCGCAATTCTCTCCTCATGATGCCACTACAACCTCTTTGCCTCTATAGGGTTTGCAAACAAATGCCTCAACCTTGGAATTAAAGGCAAGTACCAAACAACCTTAAACGGGATTCCTGTCTTGATCTCGTCGTCCAATTTGTAATTGTCCTTTGCTCTCCTATGCTTGTATCGTGGATGCTTGCATGTGGGACATGCATGTGAATCTTTGTACTCACCACGGTACAATATACAATCATTCACACAAGTGTGTATCTTCTGTACTTCAAGTTCCAATGGGCAAACAATTTTCTTCGCTTCATTCGTGCTTATGGGGAGAACATTATCTTCCGGAAGAATTTCTTTGAAAAGACCTAACATCTCTGTGAAGCCCTTGTTTGATGGACAGTTTGCTGCTTTAAATCTGAGAAGCGCCAGGGTGGCACTCAACCTAGAATATTTCTTTTTGCAACCTAGATACAATTCTTTCTTGGAGTCCGCATCAATGGTTGGCAGATCCTTGTACCCAATCATATCCTTTTTTGGGCCCTCGAAATTTGTAATCATAGCAGCAAAATCTGGCATATCAAGATCGTCGTCATCTGCGTCGATGTCTTGGTTTTCCAGTGGGAGTTTCGGCTTTCTAGTGTTCCATTGGTAGCTTGATGCCTCTGCCCTGATGTTAGATTCAACATCCATGTGACACTGATCGGGGTTTGGCATCTCGCTGCCCTGGGTATCTTCATCCATGACCTCCTCTTCACCGTGTCTGGTCCAACCTGTATATCCGTCCATGAATCCCCTAGATACTAAGTGCATCTGGACATCTGTAACTTCGTGTGACTCTGTATTGGCACAATCAGTACATGG
Source organism: Triticum aestivum (assembly GCF_018294505.1). Lineage (NCBI taxonomy): Eukaryota > Viridiplantae > Streptophyta > Magnoliopsida > Poales > Poaceae > Triticum > Triticum aestivum. Next base: position 562,172,048 of record NC_057797.1, on the reverse strand, counting down.
ACACAGGATGTAATCCGCATCACCAATTCTCCTCTTTGTACTTTCAGCCAAATTCATGAACTCTGTCACGCCACTGATAAAATATGTGGTTTTTCGATTCTTCATCCATCAAGATCGTCCCATCTGCAGCACACGAATGGTAATTAAAAAAACAACAACATTAATACATGGATTAACTGCTGCCCAAAGATGCGTGCATAAATCGCAAGGTTTTATTTAATAATTACTGAGGGCGCTCCATGTTGTTATGCAGACGTGCAATGACAAAAATTAATGGCCAGTCAATTTACATGCAGAGTACTAGTACAACACTACCCTTAGGAATTGAATACCTTAATTAAGCCACTCACGAAAAGAATACCTTAATTAATTAGCCGCGTGGCGAACTCCACCCAACAGACAGACAAGCGCGATGCGGCGACACACTGAGACAGCAGGATCAAGGAGCAAAGCTTAGTGCGGCTGCCGCCTGAAGTTCGACCTCCACTATCCTGCCATCGACCGCGATGGATGTGCTCGAATCACGCCGCCGCCGACCTCGATGGTTGAGCTCCTCCTATCTCCCGCCGCAGACCGAGGATTAACCTCCTATGACGCCGCCACTGCCCACCAACCGAGGATTGACCTCTTCTCCGGTAGCCGCTGCCTAGGCCGCCGCCGCCATCTCTATATGCAGAGTGGCTATTTTTTTACGGATATCCGTAGAGCGGTTGTTTACACGATATCTCACTGTAACTCAATTATATGGACAGGGTAGTACATCACATACGGTTATGTAACGGCAACCCTATCTAACCTACATTGTCTTCTCACACGGTTTTGTGCGGAAATCGTGTGTGACATTGTAATACCTAACACACAAACGACATGTGTCACTACTGCGGGATGCTGCTAACACGACACTACGATCAGAGACCCTCTCACGAAACTGTGTGCAATGCACTAATCGCAAACGGGGATGTAAAAAACCGTCAAAAAAGGTGCAAAACATTTGCGATGGAGGATGCATCAAACACGGTTCATAGTTTAGTTGTGTGTGCGATGCAGGGCATACGGTTCAGTTCAATGAACTGTTTGTGATGATGAGGAACAAAAGAAACAAGCAGCCAGATGAAGGTGTGTGCAATATACAGCATACTGTTCACTCGGATGAACTGTTTGTGATTAGGCAACACAAAAGAAACGGTCAGCCTGATGAAGGTGTGTGCGATATACGGCATGCAGTTCACTCGGATGAACTGTTTGCTTTGAGCCAAGAGAACAGAAATAGTTCAATATAACAAGATGTGTGTGATACGCGATAAACAGGTCTATAATCAGAAATGTGTGTGAAGATAGATAATGACACAGACGATTGCTGCTGATAAGCCGTGTGTGTTGTGGGCAAACGCTTGGTGGTATACAATTTTCAATGATTGATGAAATCATCACCGACGTATTCCCCAGTATGGTCTGTGTGCGATGTCATTGCACACAGAACAACAACATATGTACTTATAACTTATAAGGACTTGATTCCATAAACATAGTGAACATCGAATTACATTTGTGGCTAGTACACACATGACCTTTGCACACACGAAAGTACGTTCCAAAATGCCTAGGAAACTCAAATAATGTATAAAAAGGCAAAATGAATCGTGAATAATTTCATATTTTTAGGACGACACTACTATATATAGTTGCATGTTGCCTCTGTAAAATAAATCAAGGCGGGAAGAGATAGCGTATGTCATTTCACACAAATAGGTGACAAGGTCCCTCTCGGAACCATGAGCCTTTTTGAGAGAAGCTCCAGTTTGTAAGAAGTTTGTACCAAAACTTGTCCCAAATTGGACTATTTTTTTACCACAACATGTTGCTGCTGCTATGTCATAACATCATGCCAAGTTTCATGATTTTGAGGCAAGTTTTGGATTTACAGTAATTTTGAAACCAAGTTTCTCAATGTTTGTTGTCGAGTCGGCACCTCCCTGGATAGGCTTTTTCCTCGTGGGTCCCAAATGACAAATCCAAATCTGTCACTACCATGCTACTTTTCTTATTAAGAATTACAACCCATTTGGTGTGCTAGCTGAAAATAAGTTTGTGGGTGTTGGTCATTGCATAATTCTCCAGACATGGAAATCATTGCACCAAGCCAATAATCGTATTCAGATCAAAACACCACATACTGACATGTAAGGTATTGACAGAATCCACCACCATTGATAGGATGGACAAGCTCTTCATTGAGCATAGAACATAATATTAGTACCAAAAGTGTACTCCAAGATGATATTGAACTTATGCGCATAAATGAAAAAGGAAGATTACAAAAGTTTACGTGAATAATATACAGTACCTCAATAGGTGTGGAGCCAAACACCATCTTAAACCATCTAAAAGGATCATGAATTGCACCCAAGGTCTCCAGTATAGGCGCACAGACTATAGTTATTTGTGAAGGTACTATACCAGAATCAAGGAGCAACCTTTGAAGTGAAGGGGAATCTTCAATGATGAGATCATGTCCAAAAAACAAATTCCCATGCTTACAAGGTGGGGCGACTTTATTTTGAGACAACGGGTATGAATTTCCATTGCAAAAACAAGAATCAAGCGCTCCAGGGCAGGGCAGCTGGACTGGATGATGCTGTGCAGTGCGGCCTCCAATAGATCAACCAGCACAAGCGCAAGTTTTTTTAGCAGTGGGAGTCAAATCATTTGTACCAGATTGTCTGCTAGATGGCACCGACAAAGGTGGTGGTGTGGAGAGAGGAGGAAAACCATGTGATGGACATCGGTGGTGAGGGCACAGATACATCGGTTCATGGTATGTTACATACATAGTCATGGTAAAACTCAAGCCGCTGGAGTTTATCGAATTGATGGGATGTCAGCTAGGCAGCCACCATGCAGGGTATGTCCAGTAGGTAGCATGCTGGGATGCAGTTGCGTTGAATGAACCCCTCATGGGAGGAGATGATGGCTCCGAGGAGTTTAGAATCATCATCGACAGATAGCTGACGACATTCGAGATTAAGAGGCGTGGTGCACCACAGTGCGCCACCGAGATGCGAGGACTTGTGTGCAGCGGCCATCCTTGGTGGGGAGAAGGGAGATGATCTCCCCCAAGGATTCCGTCCGGGAGATCGCTGATGTGGTCCATCGGAGATTCTACTGGTTCCTCAAATCCAGGGGGCGCTTTTGGCCGCACAACCGGGTCCAAGATCTACATCCGGCGGCGGCGCTAGTCGGAGCCTCATCTGTGTACATGCTAATCTGAAAGAAAAAAATGGCATAACATGTAGGACATTCAAAATCAATTCTCAAGACCAAGAAGAAAAAAGGCACAAACATATATGTAGGACATTCAAAATCATTTCTCAAGATCTGGCCATGGATTATTAGCACGCAAGCTAACCCTAGTCGGATTATTAGCAAAAATCATGTGTACAGAACAAACAATTAATCATTAACTCTATATGGATAACATTCAAACAATCAATACACTACGTGCATCTAATGGATCTTAATTACTCTGATTTCATGGACTGAGAGAACATAACCATAGGATTTGTATCCTAGAAAAATTATAGAGGGGCGGGGTGGGGGGGATTAACCAGAGAAAACACTTGATATGTTTGCCATACAAATGGGTATATAGACGATTAACCGGTTTTCCGTCAGAGTCGCGGTTGTTGTTAGAGTTGCTGTTGACCTCCGGCTCCGGCTGGGGGGGCACGACGGTGCCGACGAAGTCAAAGTCGTGTTGCTGCCCACACGAGACCACGTCGGCGGTGACGGAAACCTCTGTGGCCAGCTTCATGCGTTGTGCGGGTGCTTCACCAGCCCCGACGTCGCCACTCCCTCCGATGGTGCGCTTTGGCGACATCGTCATACACTCCGGAGTCCAGATGTTGGTGACCACTATTGACCGGGGGTGCGGCCTCTTATTTATGGCCGGCGGCTCAGGCCCACAATTAATACAGAGCAGTGGGAGTGAGGCAGGATGTAGTCAAAAGTTGTCTCGCCTCCCGGTGAGCCTGCGCGGCGGACGTCTGTCATTCCTACGATCATTTCACACAGCTACTCGCACGCCTCCCCGTCAATTCACATACCTACACGCACGCCTCCCCGTCTGCCCATGTGGCGGACTGCTCGCATGCGTCCCATCAACTCGCCTGCTCACACGGCACATGAGGCGTGTGGCAGCATGTATTTTTTTGGTTTATTTTCTGCCGCTTTACTGCTTCACAGAACCATTTGCGTTGAAGAGATGCACAAATCCTACATTGAACATCTCGCACGCTTCCCGGTGAACCTGCGCACTGGACGAGTTTTGGATTTACTAGAATTTAAAAAACAGGTATCTCAACATTTTGCCAGCAATCAACGGTGTCGTGGTGTTTGACATTCTCATTTCTTGCATGGGACCTAAGCATGCACTCAGAGACAAAGATTTGATTTCTCAACCAATTTGTATGCACTGGAGCATGTGCATGTAGTTCAAATTTGAATTATGCACATAAATGCATTGAAAACTCAGTTAATGCATAAAAATGTCCAAACGAACCCCGAAAAATCACAAAAATTGACACAACACTCCTGTTGTTCTACGTTGACATGAGAAAAAAATTGAAAGCAATAAGAGGTAATGGATATCATTTCGTCCCCAAAGGTGGGACAATCCCTACTGAAACCATCATGCTTGCTGTGAGAAGCTCTGGTTTGTGAGAAGCATATACCCAAACCTTCCCCCAATGGGACAAAAAAATTTACCACGACATGTTGATGCCGCTCCATGATAGCATGCCAAGTTTCATGAATTTCAAATGAGTTTTGCATTTACTAGAATTTAAAAAACCAGGCATCTCAATGTTTTGCCGGCAATCAACAGTGCCCTAGTGTTTGAAATTTATTCCCATTTCTTGCATGGGACCTAGGCATGCACCCAAGGACACGGATTTGATTTTTCAACCAATTTATATGCACTGGAGCATGTGCATGTAGTACAAATTTGAATTATGCATATATATGCATTGAAAACTCAGTTAATGCATAAAAAAGTCCAAACGAACCCCGAAAAATCACAAAAATTGACACAACACTCCTGTTGTTCTATGTTGACATGAGAAAAAATTTGAAAGCAATAAGAGGCAATGGATATCGTTTTGTCCCCAAAGGTGGGACGTTCCCTACCAAAACCATCATTCTTGTTGTGAGAAGCTCTGGTTTGTGAGAAGTATATACCCAACCTGCCCCAAATGGGACAAAAATTTACCACGGCATGTTGATGCCGCTCCATGATAGCATGCCAAGTTTCATGAATTTCAGACGAGTTTTGGATTTACTAGAATTTTAAAACCATACATCTCAATGTTTTGCCGGCAATCAACGGTGCCCTAGTGTTTGAAATTCATTCCCATTTCTTGCATGGGACCTAGGCATGCACCCAAGGACACAGATTTGATTTTTCAACCAACTTATATGCACTGGAGCATGTGCATGTAGTTCAAATTTGAATTATGCACATGAATGCATTGAAAACTCAGTTAATGCATAAAAATATCCAAACGAACCCTGAAAAATCACAAAAATTGACACAACACTCATGTTGTTCTATGTTGACACGAGAAAAAATTTGAAAGCAATAAGAGGCAACGGATATCGTTTCGTCCCCGAAGGTGGGACGTACCCTACCGAAACCATCATGCTTGCTGTGAGAAGCTCTGGTTTGTAAGAAGCATATACCCAAACCTTCCCCAAATGGGACAAAAAATTTACCACAACATGTTGATGCCGCTCCATGATAGCATGCCAAGTTTCATGAATTTCAGACGAGTTTTGGATTTACTAGAATTTAAAAACCATGCATCTCAATGTTTTGCCGGCAATCAACGGTGCCCTGGCCGATGTTTGAAATTCATTCCAATTTCTTGCTTGGGACCTAAGCATGCACCCAAGGACACATATTTGTTTTTTCAACCAATTTATATGCATTGGAGCAATAACATGTAGTTCAAATTTGAATTATGCACATAAATGCATTGAAAACTTAGTTAATCCATAAAAATGTCCAAACAAACCCCAAAAAATCACAAAAATTGACACAACACTCTTGTTGTTCTATGTTGACACGGGAAAAGTTTTGAAAGCAATAAGAGGCAATGTATATCGTTTCGTCCCCAAAGGTGGGATGTTCCCTACCAAAACCATCATGCTTGTTGTGAGAAGCTCTGGTTTGTAAGAAGCATATACCCAAACATGCCCGAAATGGGACAAAATTTTTACCACGACATGTTGATGTCGCTCCATGATAGCATGCCAAGTTTCATGAATTTCAGACGAGTTTTGGATTTACTAGAATTTAAAAACCATGCATATCAATGTTTTGCCGGCAATCAATGGTGCCATGGCCGGTGTTTGAAATTCATTCTCATTTCTTGCTTGGGACCTAAGCATGCACCCAAGGACACAGATTTGTTTTTTCAACCAATTTATATGCACTGGAGCATGTGCATGTAGTACAAATTTGAATTATGCACATAAATGCATTGAAAACTCAGTTAATGCATAAAAATGTCCAAACAAACCCCGAAAAATCACAAAATTGACACAACACTCCTGTTGTTCTATGTTGACACGATAATTTTTTTGGAAACAATAAGAGGCAATGGATATCGTTTCGTCCCCAAAGGTGGGACGTTCCCTACTGAAACCATCATGATTTTTGTGAGAAGCTCTGGTTTGTGAGAAGCATATACCCAAACCTGCCCCAAATGGGATAAAAAATTTCCCACAGCATGTTGATGCCGCTCCATGATAGCATGCCAAGTTTCACAAATTTCAGACAAAGTTTGGATTTACTAGAATTTAAAAACTAGGTATCTCAATGTTTGCGGCCGAGTGACGGTGGGAGGGTCTTTGACATTCATTCCCATTTCTTGCATGGGACCTAAGCAGGCAACCAAGGACACCGATTTGAATTTTCAACTAATTTATATGCATTAGAGCATGTGCATGTAGTTCTAATTTGAATTATGCACATGAATGCACAGAAAACTCAGTTAATGTATAAAAATGTCCAAGCGAACCCCAAAAAATCCCAAAAATTGACACAACACTCCTGTTGTTCTATGTTGACACTAGGAAAAAATTGGAAATCGAGAAGAGGCAACGGATATCGTTTCGTCCAGAAAGGTGAAGTGTTCCCTACCGAAACCATCGCACTTATTGTGAGAAGCTCTGGTTTATGAGAAGCTTATACCCAAACCTGCCCCAAATGGGACAAAAATTTTACCACGGCATGTTGATGCCGCTCCATGATAGCATGCCAAGTTTCATGAACTTCGGGCGAATTTTGGATTTACTAGAATTACAAAAGCAAGTACGTCGACGTTTGTCGGAGAGCCAAGGTGCCGTGGTGTTAGAATTTCATCCCCATTTCTTGCATGGGAGATAGGCATAAACCCATGGACATATATATGGTTTTACAACCCATGTTGGTGCACCGGAGCATATGCATGCAGTTTAATTTTGAATTGTGCGCCTGAAATGGCTAGAAAACCAATTTAATGTATAAAATGTTCAAACGAACCCTGAATAATTCCAATTCTTTTACGACACACATATAGTTGCATGTTCACTCTAGATAAAAGGTCTAGCATTTCAAACACCGTCCATTGCTGATGTGAAACCATTATGTAATTTAAATCAAGATGAAAAATCAGGTAGATCGCACATAGTTTATTATCACCAACCGTGTGAGATGCAGCACAAAATATCCTGGAGCACTGTCAGTGTATAGTACGCCTATGGCTTACGCGAGAAGGTGCATCGGCTACAGTCCACAGCCGGCGTCTCGAGCACACTAGCTCGCTCCCCAAATATCATTTCACTATTCAATCATCGCCGGTGAAAGATGGGCACGTGGACCTGCGTCATGAGTGCAACTTCGGTGGCCCACTCCGGCGAGAGAGCGGCCACAGCCGCCATGCGCGTGCTAACAAGGTGCATGAGCGCGGCCGCAACCTACGACCGGGCGGCCATGGCAGCCCAAACGACCATTGTTGCTTCTCAGGTGGTGGCAGCAACATCTGGCTCGGGGATAACAACTGGCGAGAGCGGCACAAGAGCTATCCATTCTACAGCGGCGGCCTTAGCCCTGATGGAGGCCGCCCAGGACCATGTCGAGGCCGCCCACGCCTAGCTCCTGGCGGTCACCGCACAAATCGAATGAAGCTTCTCCAACAACGGTTGGCAACCCACGGCCAAAGAGCTGGCAATCGCCGAGAGCGTTCGAGCAGTCGTCCGTTCCTCTGCCGCATACGTTGCAACGACGGAGCCCGTCCAAGCCCAGATCGCGTCCACCCACGCCCAGCTCGTGGCGGCCTTTTCCAAAGAGATGGCGGACGCGGATGGCGAGATGCTTGCTGAGTATGGTGCGATGGATGCCATGGAGCCCCTTCCCTAGGAGACTGTCGGGCGCGAGCTGGAGATGGAGGCGGCGGCAGAGATCGACGAGCACCAGCCGTAGTAGTACTATTTGTTTTGTTTAATTAAGAGCACCGGTCTTTAATTTGTTAGACTAATGTTTAGGTCAGCTAGCTCTGTTTAATTGCTGAACTTACTCGATTAAGAAGTGTGGGTGTGTTGTAGTCTCCTTTGTGTACCCAAATTATGCAATGACGTGCATGACCACTGTAACCATGGAAATTCGAACCAAAATTTTTGACATTCAAACTCATCACACATGGGTTAAGCTATCTGAATCGTTTGTGATGTTCACATATCGTACACAGTTCTGAATAAGGGACCGTGTCTGGTGACACTTTGCGCACCAGTTTTTTCGCTGAAGCAATTCCAAATTTTTGGCTTCCGCGGAAATATCTACCTTCCCGCCCCCTCCCCCTTACCAAAAGCCACATTTCCCCTGTTTTCGCCTTCCTTTACAAGTTGAAACCTTCACTCCTTGCTTGCAGCGTTGTGTCCTTGCCGGTGACTCTCCTTCATGCTGCTCGGCCTCGCCTATCCAGGCAGGTAATCCACACCCGACCCCCATCCTCCTCCTCCTTCCACATCCGACATGCCCCGACCGCCAGCACGAGCGCGACACCTTCCACCCAAATCACCGACCCCTCCACCAAATAAGCGCCACCCTAAGCCATGGTGCACGCAGTATAGCCAGGATCTCAAGGAGCATTTGGCAGCGGAGAAGCAAATCGCGGCCGCACGCGCGGATGAGGTCGCGATGGCTGCCATTCGTGCCGACCCCCAGATCTTGTAGGAGCACCTCACCGTCGAGGCCACTGTTGATGCCTCACGCACCGACGCCACGATGCGGTTGGCTGCTTTAAACGACAGTTCATGGCGTTTTCTCGAGGCCACCGTCGGTGCCTTCAATGAAGACTACGAGGTGTTTTCTCAGCGTGCACATGCTTACCTCATCTCAAGAGCCAACAGGTTGGTGCCCGGAGCGTCTCAGGCAACTCACCACTACAACGTGGGCACCCACGATGCGGAGGCCTCGCCCTCTTCCATGTCCAAGGAGCCAATCATCATTGATATATCCGACAATGAGGAGTAGCTTGTCTTATTAGCTCACTATAAGAACCCATGTTCAGTTTGCTAGCTACTGTCCTCCCTTAGCAAATTCTAGTGAATTTTGCTATCTACTTTTACCATGCAATCTTCTACTATAGTGTATATGTTCTATATGTCGTGCAATGTGGTGTCCAGTTAACTGCTTGGTTCAATTCTGCAAATGTGATGTTCAATTCTTCAGGGTGCAATATTTCTGAGTTGTTAAGCATGCTTGGCTTGGTTAACTGTCTGATCTTCTATTACAAGTATGTTATATTGGGCAATGTGGTGCTCAGTTAACGTTTGGTTCATTTGTTGTGGTGTTTACTGCTTGGTTCAATTCTGTAATGCGATGTTCAATTGTTGTGGCTGCATTCTGTTATTGTATACCATGTGAGGAATAAATCGAATTTGCCTATACTAAATACATGCGAAACAAATACAATTGCTATATTTCTAAGTTGTTAAGCATGCTTGGTTTGGTTAACTATCTGATCTTCTATTAGAAGTATGTTATATTGTGCAATGTGGTGCTCAGTTAATGTTTGGTTCATTTGTTGTGGTGTTTAGTTAACTACTTGGTTCAATTTTGTAATGCGATGTTGAATTGTTGTGGCTGCATTTTGTTATTGTATACCATGTGAGGAATAAATCGAATTTGGCTGTACTAAATACATGAGAAACAAATACAATTGCTATATTTCCAAGTTGTTAAGCATGCTTGGTTTGGTTAACTGTCTGATCTTCTATTAGGAGTATGTTATATTGTGTAATGTGGTGCTCGGTTAACATTTGGTTCATTTGTTGTGGTGTTTAATTAACTGCTTGGTTCAATTCTGCAATGCGATGTTTAATTGTTGTGGTTGCATTCTATTATTGTATACCATGTGAGGAATAAAACGAATTTGGTTGCACTTAATACATGAGAAACATATACAAGTGCTATATTTCCTAGTTCTTAATCATGCTTGGTTTAGATAAATGGGTTTTCCATGTGGCTTGAATTAATCTGATGAATCTGCAATGTGCTTATATATCATCAACATATTTTACTGGTAGCATGTGAACCCTTACTTAACCTGATGACTAACTACCTTATATGTGTTGCAGGGAAACAATGGGAAGCACTGAGGTTTACGATCGAGGTTAGAACGTGCATGGTCCATTGTCTAATAGCACATTATTGTGCAATTGCAGGAACCATACTAATATTTTGGTTTTTAACAATTTGGTCTTGCACATGTAGGTCCTGCTGTCAGAGGTTTTGACCCACTGTTCGACCCTTTTTGCATATGGGGAAATGAGTTGTCCATGAATATCAATCAAATCAAGAAACTCAGAAAGATTGTTAGGATAAAGAAATTAGCGACAAAAAACAACAAGATATTTGTCTGCATAATGAAGAAGACATCAGTTCACTACAAGATGGTACTAACTATTATACCTTGCCTTTTTTATTCCTTTGCCCCATTTCCAATATAGAGAAGATATTTATGCACATCCTTGTTTTCAGGCCTTTCCAAAGCAATTTACTGATGATTACCTCTCAAACCACCTCTATACTCAGGAGGCGAGGAAGGTTTTCATACAACACCCACGGTTCAATATTGAAGTGTTCCTGAAGAGGATGAAGGACGGACGGTCAATCATCCACAGGCACTGGCCCAAAGTTGCAAAGACCTTCAACATGAATGAAGGCTCAATATTCGCCTTCCGCTTCGGCAGTTTTCCACATGAGATGCATCTGTCTGTATACCGTCTATGATGCTAATTCGGAAGGTTCTATATGTTGCATGTGAAACTTGGTGCAGTTGTGTAATGGGGTAGCTGAGTACTGAAGCTATATCATGTTGTACTCTAATGTATTTCAATTATGAAATTCTGCTTCCTTAATATGGAAATGAAATATATTATGTGCTTAATATGAATGTCAATTAGATTAATAAATGGATTATTAATAATAGGGCAATTAGCCTGCTAATTGGGTTTTGCTATTGCAAGCGGTTGTTGAAAAAATACCGTGGGCGATGACCTCAGGCAACGCACATAGTTTCTAGGAATAAACTGTGTTGGATCAATGAACAATCACACACGACTTTCTCTTGAAAACTGTTTGCACTAGGCCACCTTGCGCAAACGTTTACCACATAAAAATTGTCTGTGATGGACAGCCTTTGCCACACAGTTTCTTATATGGACCGTGTGTGATACATTCAATAACGCAAACGATTTAACGGGAAAATGGTGTGTGATTTACCTTTAAACGGAAACATTTTCCTTGGAGCGACTGTGTGGGATGTACATATGAATGGAAACGTTTAGCGGGGATGGACTGTGTGGGATGTACTTGTGACTGGAAACAATTTCGCCATATAATTGTATTTTTTAGCTCTACTATACGTATTTCTGTATTTGAGCGCTCGCCGGTCGCACACGACCTCTTTTTGCCGAATGTGTGTGCCAGGAGGGCATATCCCCGACAGTTTCTGGGTCGTGTGGTAAGGACCCCCCTATCGCTCACACTCACTTGGCGACGGTTCCAAAGGCCATCACGGAAAGGGGTTAGAAACCATCTGTATAGGACCGAGGCATACCAGTGTATAAACAGTGTGCCGTATACAACATATAGTGCCATAAGTAGTTCCCGACCATTAGCTTATCTCCACAGTTTCCCCATTTCCCCCAAATCCCTACATAGCCTCCAAATTCCTCACGTGGCACATACATTGGGGGAATGCGGACGACTGGCGCTGAGGGTTTCGGTGCAGCTGCTCCTACTCGTATCGCCGCCACGAGGCGGTCGCCGCCGAGCACTTGCCTAAGGTCATCAGAAGGCAGGTGTACTACAGATCCGAATCGTCCTTTCAGGTTCCAATCTATCCCGATCTATTTTAGCATGTCCTGAATGACCCCCCCCCCCAAGGAAAGCGATCTGCCGCTGGATCCAGAGCATGACTCCAGACTCCCGTAACACGAGTTCGACTCCGAGTTTTGTGCCACCGAGAAGTACCAAAAGCTGAGTTGTGTGCACGGGCACACTCCCGCTCGATGTGTATGCACAGAGGGATTTGACATTGGCAGGCAGTTTCTCAGTTGCCCCTTAGAGGTTAGTGCTAATTAAGTTCATCATTTTACTTCAGTTAATGCCATCGCTCATCCAGAATACTATTTAACATTGGCAGGGATATGAGGCTTGTGCCTTTGTTAACTGGCTGGATGAAGAATGGCATGGCAGGGCTCGGAGTGTTATCACCAAGCTCGCAGAAGATAAAGTAAAGCTGAAGAAGAAACTGGCTGATCTGGAATGTACAATCAGTATGATGAAGCAAGAAAGAATCAATCACAGGCAACAGATGAAAGAAAGAGACAAGAAGGAACTAGCATGTGTAGTTGTGGTTGTCGCATTGGCCATGTTCTATGTGCTATTTACAATGATGATTAGGGGTTTTGTCTGACAGTATTGCTAAAGCACATCTAGATGTGCTCTAAGTAATGCACATCTAGGTCCTATGCCATTGATGTTACGCGAGGATTCGTGCAGATATTTTTCTTTGTCTTTTTTCTTTTCCTTTCTAGTTTGATTATTACTGGCTTTATCAATAAGAAGAGCTCAATGTATTGCTTGCCAACTGTCCTACTCTGTTCATACCGGTACCGGTGCATAATCCCAAAAATCGTTCCTTGTTTTTGTCCTAAAAAAGGAAACCGGCCAAATAGCCAATAGGAGTCCTGTGCAACCCTGGGAATTTGGAGCGACTGTGTACAAATAATTGTGGTTGATTATATCAGCGGTTAGATAATACCTCAACCCCCGCTTCAACCCAGCTTCAATTGGCAGTTCCTCTTCTTTGCATACCCCGCTTAAGTGTCCACCATCTTCATCGTCCCCGGCAGGCCGCGCTACACACTGGCACACACTTTGCAGCCATGTCGAGCGACAGCGAGGACGACAGTTCGGCCAGCAGTCTGGCACCTGATGATAGGTCAACATCAGAATCATCTCGCTCGTCTTCCATGAGTCCGGCGTCGAGCCTAGACCTCGATTATATCCGGTTCATGGAAGGGACGCCGCCTCCAGAGTCGTCAGACGACAACAAGACGGACGAGGAGGAGCCGTCGGAGGACAAAGAAGAGGACGACGATGATGAGGAGGAGGAATGGTCGAACAAGGAGGAGGACAACGACGACAGCAACGACGATGATGACGGTGGCGGCGATGAAAAGCCAACGGTCAGCGGCAAGAAGCATCCTCGCCAAGACGATGTCGCGGGGCCATCCAACAAGAAGAAGAAGAAGAAGAAGAAGTACTAAATTAAGCAGACTGTATATATCTCTGTTTATCCTGTCAATCTCATCGCAGATAGTTAGTAATATGTATTCGGCAGAGATCTTCTACATTATCGCCCATAGGTTGGTTGTTGAACTATGTGCCCTGACGAGCACACAATTCACAAAAAAAGACCGTATGGGCCATATATAATGATCACACACAATCTGATTACCGACCTGTTTGCCGGGTATCACACACATGTTGTTACCCCGAATCATTTGTGTTCACCTCAATCATCACAAATAGTTCATTGGAGTGAACGGTATGCCGTATATCGCACACACCTTGATCTGGCTGCCTGTTTCTGTTGTTCTATCTCATCGCAAACAGTTCGTATAGATCAATTGTATGCCTCTCATCACACACGCAACTAAAATCTGAACCGTGTTTGATGTATCATCCATCGCAAACGTTTTGCACCTTTTTTGACGGGTTTTTTTACATCACCATTGCGATTAATGCATCGCACATAGTTTCTTCAAAGGGTCTCTTATCGTAGGGTCGCATTAGCAGCATCCTACAGTAGTGATTTGTCAATAATGTTAGTACATTCAACTACTCTTCGTGTGCATCAGCCATTTGACACGGTGATGGAAAATTCTGGAGTGAAAACAAGGTCTTCATAGCAGACTATGCTATCTAACGAAGTGCATATCTCGCTGGTTATGGATAGCTCCTCGGAGGAGGATTCAGAGACAGATGACCAGCCCTA
>NC_057797.1:562156486-562157175 GCF_018294505.1 Triticum aestivum | reverse complement strand
GTGACATTTTGGGCCGAACGAAAAAAATTCTGTCATACATATGACACTTCTATGACGATAATTGTGACAAAACCTGGTATCATCATAGATGTGGTGGGCTCCTACTTCTATGACAAAAAATCATGACAGAAAATGGGCTTTTCATCCTGGGCGGGCCGGAGACGCAGCTGCATGACATTCTTTGGGCCGTCCATGACGGAAAAACCATGGTAGAAGCGAGGGGGGGGGAAATTTCGGGTAGTTGCCGGTTACGATGGGAGGTCGGGGCCCGAGCGATGCGCGTTTCTCCCATACACGTACGCGCATGTGTGCGAGGCATTGGCTCTAACTGAACCCGAGCGAGGCGTTGGGCTCTAACTAAACCCGAGCGATTGCACTATAGGCTACGCGTTACTGAACCCGAGCGATCGGTCGATGGCTGTTAACGGAACCCGATCGAGCGATTCCTTCACTACTGCTGCTAACTGGAGCTGATCGATGGGCTGAACAGTGAGCATTGCAGGGGGGTTTGGATGAATAGTGAGCGGTGGCATTGCCTCTGGATGAACATGACCCCGTGGTGTGGTGGAGGGCTAGATAAGCAGTAGATGGTGGAGGGGTGCCCATGGAGGGGTGGATGAACAGGACCCCGTGGTGTGGAGGGCTGGATGAATAGGAGACGGTGGAGGGGTAGTTGAACAGGACCCCGT